>NW_015387333.1:53989-175127 GCF_001527695.2 Protobothrops mucrosquamatus
TTCCTTCCTTCCTTCCTTCCTTCCTTCCTTCCTTCCTTCCTTCCTTCCTTCCTTCCTTCCTTCCTTCTTTCTTTCTTTCTTCTTTCTTTCTTTCTTTCTTTTCTTTCTTTCTTCTTATAAAAATTCTTACTAAACAAAGCTTTTCAGTCATTGCAACCAGGTACCTGGGCTGCAAAATCCAGAAGCATCTCAAGTGCCACAGAATATAATAGGAAAACCTGCCTGGTGGCCGCCATCTAGTGGCTCTCTGCTCATTTGCCACCTGGCCTGGCCAGTCTATTTCTGGTGCAACTTGGGAAAACATACTTGTGTCGTGGCTGACCTAAGCCAGTCCCAGGTTTCACAACCCTAAACACCTTGAGGCTTGTGTGCCTCAAAATACTACAAGAATTATTTGGGTCAGAGGCTCTGATGGATGTTTTTAATATATCTCCCTTGGCAAGGTTCATCCAAGCTCAGGTTTTGCAACACTTAGCATTAATCCTTGGTGGCACAGGGACAGAATGTTAATTTCAGCCCCCACCCCACTGCACCCTTTCTTTCTTACACTACCTGGTGTGTTTTTTGGGGGGAGGGTTTCTTTTTCCATTTTGGGTCAGCTGAATGACAACGCACCAATAAGTAGGAAAAAGCAAAGCAGATAAAAAGTTTGGGAGTACATTTGCATTGATACAGTTTCCTGCTTTGAATGTTACCTTGCCATCCATTGGATCATTTATCACGCTCAATTATACTCTGAATGGGATCCTTGGGCTTTGATATGGGGGTCTGGATAGAGGGGCTATCCACACACACACCCCAGGTCCCCCCGTTGAGGTCCTTTTCCTGTGGCTTTTTTTTTTTAAAAAAAAAAGTCTTGATCAGTGTTTTAACATTTAACAATGCTTGAAATTTGATGTCTGCGCTTTAAGGATTAGCGCACCCTGTTCTGGAGAACTTTCACAATGTAAAAGATTTGCAAAGCCTTATTATAAACATTCTGCTGGCTTCTTGCATTTTTATCAGCAGATGACACGCAGAGTTCTTCGTGCCTCCACAGGATATGATTTGGTGTTGGAACCTCAGAGTTAGTTTTGCTTCGACATTACTATGCAATGTATTCAATAAACAGTAAGATTTTCAGAAATGGAATGAACCTGGAGTTTTATTTCGATTCCCGAGCTGGATATTGAACAGAACAGAACAGAACAGAATAGAATAGAATAGAACAGAACAGAACAGAACAGAACAGAACAGAATAGAATAGAATAGAATAGAATAGAATAGAATAGAATAGAACTGGAAGGGACCTTGGAGATCTTCTAGTCCAACCTCTATGCAATCTATACCAACCTATAACATCTCAGACAAGTGACTGTCTAGTCTCTTCTTAAAAACCTCCAGTGATTTCTGGAGGCAAGCTGTTCCACTGGTTAATTGTCCTCACTGTTAGGAAGTTTCTCCTTAATTCCAGGTTGCTTTTCTCTTTGGTCAGTTTCCATCCATTGTTTCTCATCCTGCCCTCTGATTCTTTGGAGAATAACGTGACCCCCTGTTCTTTGTGGCAGCCCTTCAGATACTGAAACACTGCTATCATGTCACCTCTATTTTTTCTTTTCTTTAGACTAGCCAAACCCAAGTCCTGCAGCCGTTCTTCGTATATTTTAGCCTTGGATCATCTTAGTTGCTCTTCTCTGAACTTTTTCCAAGGTCTCAACGTCTTTTTTGTAGCATGGTGGCCAAAATTGGCTGCAGTATTCCAGGTGTGGTCTTACTCGGGTTTTATAAAGCGCCTTACTAGGGTTTTATAAAGTTTTATAAAGTTTTTTGTATTGACAGTGGGTAGTCCTCAACTTACAGCCATTGGTTTAGCAACTTTTCAAAAGTTATAACGGTACTGAAAAAAGTGTCCTTCAACCAGTCCCCGCATTTATGCCTATTACAACCTCCCCATAGTCATGATCAAAATTCAGGCGCAACCAGCAACCAGCATATTTTTACGACGGTTGCAGCAACCTGGAATCACATCGTTGCCATTTGTGACCTTCCCAACTGCCTCTGACGAGCAAAGTCAGCTGGGAAAGCTGGATCCACCTAACGCAGTGGTGGCGAACCTATGGCACGCGGGCCAGAGGCGGCACTCAGAGCCCTCTCTGTGGGCACGCGTGCCATGCCCCAGAGATGGCAACTGTCCCTCTTCAACCACCCACCCACTAACTTGCTGAGGTTCCATGTGGCCGGGTGTGTCCCAGCACAGCTGGTTTCCCTCCCTCCCCCCCCATCCCATCCCTCCTGGCCTCGCATGCTCTCCTTTTCCCGGGCACGACCCACTGCATTGCCTCCTCAGGTGTCGGCCGTCCGTCCAGCTCAGAGGCGGCTTCTCTGAACTTCTGGCAGCAGGCTGCGGAGCCCCAGAGTGTGCGTCCGAGGGGCCGGCAGGCTGTGGCTGCTGATGGACACTGTCATACCCCATGTGCTCGCTGGCCTCTGTGTGCGGGGGCCGATGGTGTCAGGCAGCAGCCGCCCCGGCCCCTGCCTCGCCTTGCCCTGCGACAATGGCACCCCTGCCTCGCCTTGCCTCATCTCACCTCACTACGCAGGACGAGCCTCCTGCCCACCGCCCCACCTGCCAGAGACCCCCTGGATCTCCCCCAACCCTGCCCGGCCCTCACAGGTGTCCCTCCCCACGAACAACATCAAGGTGACCATGCCCACCTTGGCCATGCCCACCCGGTCTGCCATGCCAACCTTGGCCATGCCCACCCAATGGGTTACGCCCATCTGGCACCTGGCGATAAATAAGTGGGTTTTGGGTTGCAGTTTGGGCACTCGGTCTCTAAAAGGTTCGCCATCACTGACCTAATGGCTGCAGTAATTCACTCAACAACCACCAAAAAAAAAAAAGTGAAATCGGGTGTGATTCTCTTAACATCTACCTTGCTCAGTCATGGAAATCCTGGTGCCAATTATTGTTGTAAGTTACGGATTACAGGTAGTCCTCGATTTACAACTGTTCATTTAGTGACTGTTCAAAGTTACAACCGCACTGGAAAAAGCGACTGATGACCGTTTTTCACACTTAACGACTGTCGCAGCATCCCCAGGGTCACACAATCCAAATTCCGACGCTTGGCAACTGACTCACATTTATGACAGTCGCAGTGTCCCGTGGTCCAGTGATCCCCTTTTGCGACCTTCTGACAAGCAAAGTCAATGGAGAATCCAGGTTTACTCAACCACCGTGTTACCAAGTTAACAACTCCAAAGATTCACTTAACAACTGTGGCAAGAAAGGTCGTAAAATGGAGCAAAATCCATTTAAGAAACATCTCGCTTAAGAATATAGGTTTTGGGCTCGATTTTGGTCGTAAGTCGAGGACTACCTATATATATATAGGTACTATGTACTAGAAAGAGTATAGAGAAGAGCAGCAAAGATGATCAGGGGCCTGGAGGCTAAAACATATAAGGAACGGCTGCTGGAATTGGGTATGTCTAGTTTAACGAAGAGAAGGACGAGGGGGGACATGATAGCTGCCTTCCAGTATCTCAGGGGCTGCCCCAAAGAAGAGGGAGTCAAGCTATTCTCCAAAGCGCCTGAAGAAGGCAGGACAGGAAGCAACAGATGGAAACTCATCAAGGAGAGAAGCAACCTAGAACTAAGGAGAAACTTCCTGACAGTCAGAACAATTAACCTGCCTCCAGAAGCTGTGAATTCTCCAACACTGGAAGTTTTTAAGAAGAGACTAGATGGCCATTTGTCTGAAATGGGATAGGGTTTCCTTCCTGAGCAGGGGGTTGGACCAGATGATCTCCAAGGTCCCTTCCAACTTTATTATTATTATTATTACTATTATTACTATTATTACTATTATTAGTGTTGTTGTTGTTGTTATTATTATTATTATTATTATTATTATTATTATTATTATTATTATTATTATTATTATTATTATTATTACGAAATGGGGAGAAGAAGCCTGCATCTGGAGAAGGTTGCACCAGGAGAACTTCTGCCTTCCACCCCACCTGACTCTCTGCAAGCCGGCTCTCCTGCAACTGGTCCAGACTTGTCTCTCTGAATGCCTTTGTGCTCTGGCTGATGAAAGAGGTTCCCATGGCGGAGATCTTAACTGCAAAAGCCCAAACGAAGCATCAATGGCGTATCATTTTCTTTGAGTAGCCCCTACTGGGAAAGACTTGATGAGGCAAGAAAGCTGGGTTGCTGAGTGCAGGAGAAGCAGCTTAAAAGTCATCTCCTGCTGGCCCTGCCAGATCTGCAAGGAGGAGAGGCACCCTGGAGTCATTCTGGGTCCCAGCAAACTCTCACAAATGGTTTGAAGAACCAGAGTGAGAACAGGCTCCTGCAGTCTTTCTCAATCTTGGTAATAGCACTTAGCAATAGCACTTAGACTTATGTACCGCTTCACGGTGCTTTTAACAGCCCTCTCCAAGCGGTTTTACAGAGTCAGCCTCTTGCCCCCAACAATCTGGGTCCTCGTTTTACCCACCTCGGAAGGATGGAAGGCTGAGTCAACCTTGAGCAGGTGAGACTCGCACTGCCTAACTGCAGGCAGCTGGCAGTCAGCAGAAATAGTCTTATAATAATAATAATAATAATAATAATAATAATAATAATAATAATAATAATAACAACAACAACAACAACAACAACAATATTAATAATAATAATAATAATAATAATAATAATAATAATAATAATAATAATAATAATAATAATAATAATAATAATAATAATAATAATAATAATGTTGGAAGGGACCTTGAAGGTCATCTAGTCCAACCCCCTGCTCAGGCAGGAAACCCTATAACACTTCCAGTGTTGGAGCATTCACCGCTTCTGGAGGCAGGTTGTTCCACTGGTTAATTGTTCTAACTGTCAGGAAGTTTCTCCTTAGTTCTAGGTTGCTTCTCTCCTTGATTAGTTTCCATCCATTGCTTCTTGTCCTGCCCTCAGGCATTTTGGAGAATAGCTTGACTCCCTCTTTTTTGTGGCAACCCTTGAGATATTGGAACACTGCTATCATGTCCCCCCTCGTCCTTCTCTTCATTAAACTAGACATACCCAATTCCAGCAACCGTTCCTTATATGTTTTAGTCTCCAGTCCCCTGATAATCTTTGTTGCTCTTCTCTGTACTCTTTCTAGAGGCTCAACATCTTTTTTACATCGTGGTGACCAAAACTGGATGCCGTATTCCAAGTGTGGCCTTACCAAGGCATTGTAAAGTGGTATTAACACTTCACGTGATCTTGATTCTATCCCTCTGTTAATGCAGCCTAGCACTGTGTTGGCCTTTTTGGCAGCTGCAGCACACAGCTGGCTCATATCTAAGGGATTGTCCACTTGGACTCCGAGATCCCTCTCACAGTTACTACTATTGAGCAAGGTACCCCCTATACTATACCTGTACCTTTGGTTTTTCTTGCTTAAATGTAGAACTTTACTTTTTTCACCGCTGAATTTCATTTTGTTCGATAGCGCCCAGTGTTCCAGTTTGTACAGTGCAGTACTGCATTCTAACCACTGTGCATTCTAACCACCGACTAACAGAATGCTCCAGCCAGCTTGCTGACTGGAGAATTCTGGGAGTTCTAAGTCCACACATCTTCAAGTTGCCAAGATTGAGAAACATTGGGCAAGTGTGTAAGAGCAGCCTTGCCAGGACGGGCAACCTGGACTTTCAGGGCTGGGGAAGCTTGGCTCTTTTATGACTTGAAGTCCACAAGTCTTAAAGTTGCCAAGGTTGGAGACCCCTGGCCTAGAGCACAAATTGGAAATGTTGCCCCCCATCCCTGTTTCAGGATGCCCATGAATGCATTTTATCTTATATTTATTTGTTCCACATGGGCTACAGAGGACCTGGCAGGTTCCGAAGCATTCTTGTCAGTAAACATGACAAAGAAAGTCTCTGTCAGACGGATACTCTTTTGCTAGTCTGATACAAGTAGTCCTCAACTTACAACGGTTCACTTAGTGACCATTCGAAGTTACGACGGCACTGACAAAAGTGACTTATGACTGCTTTTCACCCTTACAACTGTTGCAGCATCCCCATGGCCATGTGATCAAAATTCAGAGGCCTGACAACTGACTCATATTTATGACGGTGGCAGTGATAAGCTTTTGCGAATATCTGACAAGCCAAATTAATGGGGAAGCCAGATTCATTTAACAACTGTGTTACTACGAAACTGCTATAGTAATAAGGTTAGGTTTTAACACTCCTGTACTATGTTTGAAAACTGCCTGGAGTTGTATACAATCATTTCAGGGTTGTATACAGTCATTTCAATTGCAAATAAATATTTTAGAAGAGGAACAGAAAAGAAGAAACCGGTTGCGGTTCTTTGATCCAATAGTCTGCTTCTATTGTATCTCCATATAAGGTAATAGGTTTTGCATCATTTCTCTAGAATAGAAACTGGAGCCCTGTAGTCTGAGCAGAGAATGTAAAATTAACGTAAAATGTAAAAATAGGTCTGATTCCTTGTATGAATTTTAAGTGGTCATCTGTGAATTCACTTGCAGAGAGGCCCATTTGGAACTCTGTAGGGCAGCGTTTCTCATTTCTTAGCAAATGTAAAATGATTGATGATTGTATCTTATGGTTTTCAATTTATGATTTATTGCTTTGTTGCTTGTATGTGTACTGAGAGCTTATGCACCAGAGACAAATTCCTTGTGTGTCCAATCACACTTAGCCAATAAAGAATAGAATAGAATAGAATAGAATAGAATAGAATAGAATAGAATATAGACTAAACTATAGAATAGAATAGAATAGAATAGAATAGAATAGAATAGAATAGAATAGAATAGAATAGAATAGAATATAGAATATAGAATAGAATATAGAATAGAATATAGAATAGAATAGAATATAGACTAAACTAGAGAATAGGAACAAAACAGAACAGAGCAGAATAGAGACTAGACTAGACTAGACTAGACTAGAATAGAATAGAAATTCTAGAATGTATTCTATTCTAGAAATCCAGTCTAAATAATTGAATGAATATAGACTAGTCATCCCACATGCCATTATTGGTGCTAGTGAGGACTGGACTTTGGCCAGCTCATAGTGAAGCTTGCTACTATTCACTTGGACAGACACTAGGAGATGGCTTCTTTGTAATGTCAGAATGGTCAGACTAAACTGTTCCTACCACCCTCCCTTGTTCCTAGAGAACCTTTCTCAATCCCCACTTTTGTAGAAGGAGAGGAACACTGTGATGTGACCTAGGGGATACCCAGTGATTTGGTGTGGGTAAGCGAGAATGATGGTAACCCTATAAAACAATCAATAGACTCGCCGTAAGAAACTCATGTGCTTCAAGATGCAGCTTCAAGAATGGTGCTGATGGCTCTGTTATGCTGGCTGTGTAACAGTACGTTCTTTCTGTTTCTATCTGAAACACTGGCAGCCTTTGATCAAGATCTGAGTGGCACCACTATTGTACACACTATTGTATGAAGCTTTGAACCCCATCCAGGACGTCATCAATTTTATTCAACCATATTGATGGAAAAGTCCTCAGTTCTAGCCTTCCCCTCCAGGGCCTGTCTAATGGAGCCAAGCCAGGCGTGGTGATAAAAAGCAGTAGAAGGCAAAGTCACATTGACGTTAACTTAAGCATATGATGAGACCTAATTGTTGCTTGCCTGGGAAAATCTGCTGCTTCCTTTTGAAAAAAAAGATCTGCCTTTTATAATGATAGGAATTATGATATCTTCTCCTGCAAAAAAATAAAAATAAATCATGGTGTTTTGCCATGGGGCTAACACAGTGTTCTATCCCAGCCTATTGCCGTCCTTGTTAGAGGCACAAGGACCAAACCCCTGCTGATACAATAGGCTGGAGACTTTAAAACAAAACAAAATCCCTTTTATTTGGGTGACAATCCTGTCAATAAGTCCAAAACATAAACAGCAAAACTCAAGTCCAAAGGAAGGAAATAGTCCACAGGAACACATTGCAAACAAGACGAACAGACCAGGATTCCAAGAAGCACTTTGCAAACGGCTGCCTTCAGCAACCAGCAACCCCCACACCTCCCCTTTTTATACAGCAGTCCCAGGGCGTTGCCTCTCATTGCCTTTTCCTTTTACTTTGGAGTAGTCGCATAGACTGTTGTTGTTTTTCTCTTGCTAATTGACGATGCCTGTGAGCATCAATTAGCACATCCAGGTGTGAGCCTTCCGAATCTGACTCCTGCTCCTCACACAGCTGAGCTTCATCAGAAACACGACTGGAGGGGCCAGGCTCTTCATCAAGCCGTGAGTCCTGTAATTCATCAGAGCCTCCCTCTGACCCTGACGGCCCCTCAAAGGCCTCCTCCACCTCCTCCTCAGATTCCTCAGACTCAGCTGTTGGGAACACAGGCTGGCACGGAATCACAACACACAGAGGAAGAGAACTCCTGACACTTGCAGCTTCTTAACAGGATCAGAAACCAGCTGATGAGGTTAGGGCCCCAGGAGCAAACGTTAATCTGAGTAGACAATAAAAGGTTGGACTGAAATAGCACTGGGAGATGCCAAGATTTGAATCTGAGTCTTCTGCAAGTAGAAGAAGGAAAGCAAATGCCTACGAAACCTAGAATTTAGGAGTCCCTGTGGATTTTACTCCGCTAGTCCTTGCTGACTATACAGGGTGGTGCTCTGCTTCAAGGCCATTGAGCCAGCGCTGTCTGAAGACATTTCCATGGTCATTTGGCCAACATGATGTCAGGTGTTAGCTTCCCACCCAAGTGGTACCTATTTATCTCACTAGTGAGACCTGGACAGTGTACAGGAGGCACGTCAGGCAACTGAATTACTTCCACATGACTTACCTTCGCAGAATTCTGATGATCCAGTGGCAGGATAAGATACCAGATACAGATGTCCTCTCCAGAGCAGGCCTATCATCAGTTTACACTCTGTTGATGAAAGCCCAGATGCGCTGGGCAGGCCACGTTGTAAGGATGCCAGACCATCGCATCCCTAAACAGCTCTTCTATGGTGAGCTGTCTCAAGGAAAGCGATCGCACGGGGGACAAAAGAAGCGANACATATGAACACAGAAGGACAATCTTGGCACAAGAGAAGCGAGCACTCCGTAAAGCCAGAGCTGCAAATGCTGAAGCAATAGTGTCCACATTTCTCTGTTCAGTATGTGGCAGAACATTCTGTGCTAACATCGGTCTCATCAGCCATCTACGGACACACCGCTGATGGCCCACAATCCACAAGATGTTATTCGATGGACGAATAACAACCTATTTATCTACTCGCATTTGCATGCTTTTGAATTGATGGGTTGGCAGGAGCTGGGGCGAGGACGGGCGCTCATCCCGTCACGTGGTACTCGGGTCTGGAACCCGGGCCCCTGGCTTTCCTGCCAACAAGCCCAGCATCTTAACAGCTGAGCCACTGCACCGCCCTCCAGGATCAGTAGGTGAAATAAACTAAGTAAATAATAATAGTTTGGGGAATTTATTACTTAGTTTTGTTATATGCTGCCCGGAATAGCTTATTAGGTGACATGGATGGTTACATAAATTGGGAGAAGTAAACCAACTTTTGCTGCCCCGATTAACATCCTCAGCAGTCCACACAGAAAGCATCCTTTGCTGCTGATCCTGATCTGTTTTATTCCCAAACTATGATTCAACCTCTTCTTTGGCTAAATTAGATCGCTACTAAATCTAGCTTAATCTTAAGTAGACCAGCCTTTCTAATCCTGAGTGCTCTCCTAGTGTGAGGTCTCTACGCCTGAACATCACCACCCAGCCAGCATGGCCATTGCTAAGAATTCTGGGAGTTGAAGTCCACATATCTGGGAACTTTCCTGAGCTGAGAAACATTGAGCTGACTTGAGCAGCAGAGGTTGTTGTTCCAACTTATGCCTTATTTAATGTATGCATACAATTTTATACAGGCACTCATAGAATCAACGTATATCAGCTCAGATTATTCCACCCCAAATAATGCACACGCCAGAAATATACAAAATAGGCAACTGAAATACTAATACTAAAAACAATAAGACAATGCTCAAGGTTTAAAGAAGGCGCTGTAACACTGAGCTGTATCCTCTTCACAACTGTTGTTGTTAGTTGCGAAGTCGTGTCCGACCCATCGTGACCCCATGGACAACGTTCCTCCAGGTAGGCCTTCCTGTCCTCTACCATCTTCTGGAGTCCATTGAAGCTCCCGCCTCCTGCTTCAGTGACTCCATCCAGCCACCTCCTTCTCTGTCGTCCCCTTCTTCTCTTGCCCTCCATCTTTCCCAGCATCAAGCTCTTCTCCAGCGAGTCCTTCCTTCTCATTAGGTGGCCAGAGTACTTGAGTTTCAACTTCAGGATCTGGCCTTCTAAAGGGCAGTCGGGGTTGATCTCCTCTAGGACTGACCAGTTTGATTGCCTTGCAGTCCAGGGGACTCACAGGAGTCTTCACAACTGTAGCATCCACATTAAGGAAGACAGTGAGGACTGACACCTACAGGACAAAAGCTTTAATGTTTTAACACCCATCGCATTGTCTGGTCCCTTAGATGCTCCATTGACATTTAAGAAAAATCTCCATGTTTTACAAGTAATTATTAGTCACTGCACACACACACAAACAAACATGTTGGAAACCGTATTCATTCTCACAAATCTAAGCATCTCTCAAGAAAACAGCCAAGAGCATCATTAAGTGAAAAATATATTTTATTTTTTTAAAACAATAGCTGCCAGCAGTTTGCCAGTATATCTTTAAAAGGATATTCCAGAAAAAGTGAAAAGAAGCATCTTACAATATGTCATATGGATTACCAGGTCTCTCTCAAAAGCCAAATAAATATCTTGCCCATTCCGTGAAGTTTAAAATGTGGAATCCCCCCCCCAATATACTTTCTTAATTTGGATACTAATCTTTTCAGATATAGTCAAAAGATAAGAAATTTGGCTTTAACTAGGAAACTGGCTTCCTAAGAGATAAATCTTCCTCCTTTAATCACAGTTCAAAGAAACAAGATATTAGTGTTCAGCGTTAACAGTTGATTTAGCACTGCAAACAAAATATATATATATATTTAAACGGAAGCCAGATTTTAAGAGAAAGGCAGAATGTCTGTGTACAAAGCTAATTTTAACTACTACATGGCCCCCAGTACATATATAACCGTATACATGTGGCATCAAGGCATAAAGCATTGGTTTTTAAAAAGGAATAGCAACAGCTCAATTCCTTTGGTGACCTATTTGCAATATTCCGTATTTCCTTCCATGCAAACCACCTATTTATTTTTTTTCAATGTCTTCCACATAACCAGAACACACATAAACAAACCGCACTCCACTCCAATTTAAGCTCTCACAGAAACGGCGAGATTAAGGGGTGTGTCTGGAGGACATACTGGTTTCTTTTCTAAATAAAAAAAATGAAATATTGCAAGGGCTTCACAACTTTGGCAAGGAAATTCAACACGTCCCTGTTATATAAAATGCTACTTGCTGAACTGACAATATATTTTTTTTTTAGAAAGCACACAACTTAGGCATGTTGAAAGTTTTTGCTGCAACTTTAGTGACGTTTGAGTAGATCAGCAATACTTTCTCAGCCAGCAGAATGTCGCTGTCACGTTCAAGACAACAGTTCCCAGTAGTAGCTCAGGGACAACTTTAGGTGAGGGTCCTACGTGCAACTGTTGTGAGGATAAAGAGGGGGGGGACCCCTTAAAAATGGCTAAAATATTGCAAGATTGGCCTTCTTGCTCGAAATCCTGTAAGTCTTAAGGTGAATTACACAACATCCCACAAAACGTTTAGGCAGGAACAACTAAATCGTGTGAAATTTGGCAGCTAGTAACATTTCAGCCTTTTGAATTCCAGAGTCCTACTGACAGCTTAGGGCAGGGGTAGGCAACCTTGGCTCTTTTATGACTCGTGGACTTCAACTCCCAGAATTCCTGAGCCAGCTGGCTCAGGAATTCTGGGAGTTGAAGTCCACGAGTCATAAAAGAGCCAAGGTTGCCTATCCCTGGCCTAGGGGAGTTGGAGAGCCTTGGTACCCATAGACGCCATATTGCTAACTCTTGACGTACGTGGTTCATCTTCAAGAAAAGAGTGATGGTGTCGCTCTTTCCTTGCACACTGGAAATCTTCGCTGCAACCCCTAGAGTGACTTCTGGGTAAACCATCTTTTCAGGAGTTGGAAGCACACAGGATTGTATGGGGAAATTCCCAAAGCATTGTGCCTCATTGGCTACAGCCAGGAGCTGCCATTACCAGTCTTTTTATGGTACCCAAATGTGTACCAGCTTCATCTACTTTCTGTTGGGTGTTTTTACCTTTAATCCACATTCGTGCACTGAGCTCTATAAAATGCACATTTGCAGGCTTCAGAATGAAGTGTAAAGGCTGGTCCAAAAACATGCTTGGGGCACCTTCTTTGGGCCTTAGATGAAGTAGAGATGGTCACATCAAGCAAAGCGGAAAACGGATACAGGTTTACATATGGACTGTAGTAACGGCTCCTCCCTACCCCTCTAGGTACGAAGCTGCTCCAATCCACCAGGGGCTGTTCTAGCTTTCATTGTTTAATTTTGTGCAGAATGTCAATAGGTTTCTCTTCCATGGTGCCTGGGAGTGGAAGTCCAGGCATCTTCAAGCTGCCAAGGCTGAGAAACACCGACCGAGTACCTGAAAACTACAGGTAGTCCCTCGACTTACAACAGTTCATTTAGTGACCATTCAGTGTCGCAACGGCACTGAAAAATGTGACTTATGGCCTTTTTTCACAGTTATGACCTCTGCAGCATCCCCACGACCACGTGATCAAAATTCAGACGCTTGGCAACTGGTTCCTATTTATGACCGTTGCTGTGTCCCCTTTTGCGACCTTCTGACAAGCAAAGTCAACGGGGGGGAGGGAGATTTACTTTACAACCGGGTTACTAACTTATCATCTGCAGTGATTCACTTAATAAGTGTGGCAAGGAAGGTTGTAAAATGAGGCAAAACTCAACAAATGCCTCACTCAACGACAGAAATGTTTAGCTCAGTTGTGGTCATATGGCAAGGACTACCTGTATTCCAGAATTAAAGGCAATTGGGCAATTCTATGAATTCCTACAGCCTCACCTCACCTAAAACAGGCCCAAGGGAAATGCTCTTTAACAGATTCATCGCAACATCACTTGGAGTAACAGTCAGGTCAACCCCAGGGTCTTCTTACCTCGTCTCAGATTAAGGCTGCTTATCTGGAAAAACTATGCCAGTCCATTTCTGCTATTGTATTTAAATGGAGCTCCTTTCTCTGGTCTATTTTCTACTCCACTCTACCCCATGCCATTCTCAATTTATTTAGGGAAAAAATTGCTCTGCTCCACGGGGGCCCTCACCCAAAACATCACACGTGCGCCCTGATCTGTGGGGGCCACAGACCTATCTACACACAGCAGATGCATCACTGTTTGTGGGAATTGCTTTGTTCTGGTTTACCAAATCAGGCCAAGGACAGACTCTGGCTTGCACCAACAGCTTGGGAAAGGGTCCCATGAATGCCTCAGTTCAGGCTGAGGAAAACATTCCTGTTCAGGGGTAGCAAAGAATGAGGAGAAAAGGGGCTACTGGTCCCACTGTGCAACCTCTTCAAAATACAAGCAGGATTCTCTTCCGGTGTACAGGTGCATTGAAATACATTCGGTCTCAAGAGATTCTTCTATGCCAGTGAATTTTCAATTCACCAAGGAAGAGAAACAGGGGCAAGTATTGTTCCTTCTGCATTGGCCGCCGTGACCACTTAAGAATCCAGGCCAGACTATATGATGCAGTCCTATACTTTTTTGCTCTCTTTTTATGGAATGTGAAGAAGGCCGTAGAAGTCAACTGAATCCAAGGCCAGTGTCTTTGCCTTAGCCAGTGTCCCTGAAATTTAAGTGGGAAAGTTAAAAATGATAACTCTTTTCCTTTAGGATTTCTGCCACACTGCACAATTATTTGTGGGGGGGACACATTCTGTGAGCTTGTTAGCTCCAAACAGGTTTCGGCAATACTGGACATTTTAGGACAGGGGTCTTCAAACTTGGCCCTTTTATGACTTGTGGACTTCAACTCCCAGAATTCCTCAGCCAGGCACACGTGCCTGGCTGAGGAATTCTGGGAGTTGAAGTCCACAAGTCATAAAAGGGCCAGGTTTGAAGACTCCTGTTTTAGGAGGTGTCAGAAGACCCAGCAATATAGAAAACATATGACGCATATAAAGCTATTCATGACTAAATCGTTTCATTAATATAAAAAATGCCAGGTGACATAAGACTTGCTGCCTAGGGAACAAACAATCTTTGAAAAATCTCTTATGGTCAAGTGCCTTACACAAGAGGTGCTCTGTTTCTCTTCTATGTGCCCAAGTTACACAAAATAAATTAAAATGTTTTCCTATATTTCTGTGCAAGGTTCCTCAAAGGTAAATCATAATAAATTCAGTGGGGCTTGTGCTCTGCAAATTGGTCAGAAAACGCTTAAAATGCACACAATAAGATAATTTGCATTTCAAGGAAAAAGATACACACATCAATGTAAAAAATTACCATTTTTTAAAAAAAATGAATCCCACATAAGCAAGACTGTTTTGGAGCGTCTTATTCATGGCATTTAAAGAAAACGGAAAAGTCATTCCGTGCCTCAAGCACTGGCCTTTTACGTGGAAGAAAATCAAATTTATTGGGCTTTTTTGGTCTTTTGAAATTAAATTACAGCATGATTCCTTGATGCTGATATAAGTGAAAAATACACAACTGACCTTTTTATATATTGTGATTGCAGCACGAAAAATTATGGATCAGGTAAAGAGGTAAGGAGTTGCTCTCTTCTCTTTTTTTTCTCTTATTTTCCTAACTTTTTTTCCCTATATTTTTTAATCTTATAACGAAACTTAATAGCATTTATGAAAAAAAAATATACAGAGGTAGGAGACAGATAAATCCCAATGCTTAATAAAAGGGCGGGAAAAGGCACTTGGCTTGCTTCACAGGAAGAATCACAGTGAGGGAGCTACGCAGGCAAATAAACTGATTTTTTAAAGAACACTTGCCTGAAAATTAAAAACAGTAGAACTTAGCAAGATTCTGACCTTCGCAAAGCATGAAGGATGCACCTCAGCCATTAAGCTACTGTATTTTTGTGGAGATCTGCCCAAGGGAATCTGTTCAAGGGAATCAAGATAGCTACCACAATCAAACAATCAAAGCCTTACCCTTTGTTAATCTGCATCAGAATACATTTATAAAAGGGAGTGGTTTGAATCAGGTTTGTGGCCGCCACCTTGATTTTTATGATCACCCTTCCTATGGACACCCCTATGTACTTCTAGTCAGCCTAGCTTTGACTGTTACTTAAGAAATGAAGTCTGCATTCTGGCAAGTTCCTAGTCGCCCTAAAAAGAAATCACTTGCTATTAAAGCTTGGGAATTTGTTTCATTATTCATAGGGATACCAAGCTTCTAAAGAAGACTACCAGATTCTAAGCTGATCATCCAGAGCAGAGTTTTTCAAACTTGGCAACTTTTAAGACAGGTAGACTTCAACTCCCAGAATGCTGGGAGTTGAAGTCCACCCATCTTAAAAGTTGCCATGTTTGAGAAACAACTCATCCGGAATCAAAACAAAACACTGGCCTTCTGTGAGAATGTCTACGGTGAACATGCATTTCCCATTCACCTTCCTCTTCCTCACCAGATCCACTTTGAGTAGGCATCAGCCCTGGTGTTCGACCTTGTTCCAAAATGTTGTCAAGCTGATGGACAAATGTACTAACCCTAATCTTAACCCCAAACCTGCCCAAGAGTTCTGCAAGCAACTTTGGAAGAGCTTTTGGTGCAGGCAGACCAACAGTATAGCTTTAAAAAAAAAAGAAAATTAAGCTTCTTTTCCAAATACAACAAGATGCCCATCTCCTTAAACCAACTTAAGAAACCCAGGTTCAATCTGAGATCCAAAGGAGAGTTTATGAAGATAATATGATCAAGGCATCAAGCCTTCCCTAGACAGGATCGCCATAGCTATGGGTGGGGAGTTGTAAGTCCCTGCACATAAAATGCTACTTTAGAAAAGGGCAGATAGGGCCAGCTTCCCCATTAAGACGGTGTGCGTACGTGTGTGGGTTTAACGTGGAAATAGTGTTCAATTATGTATACACCCCTGTTGGGGGAACTCCAGGACAAAACTTGATTACCTCGTTCTTCTGTCCATATGAACCGGCTCTGGTCCTAACCTGAATCCAGAACCTATTTAATAAGATAAAAAATCCTGGACCACTTAACTTTGGGAAGAAGAGGGGGGCAGATTCCAGAATGGCTATACACAGTCCTATTAATAGCTGCAGTTGCCCTTTTACAGGAGGCAAAACGAATAAGCCGTGTAATATAAATTTGCATTTAACAAAAGAGAGAAAGACAAATGAGACAGTACCTGGTTTGCCCAGTGTAGCACTTGAATTAACTGCAAGATACATGCAAAGTAAATGGCTATCTTAAAAGACCAAAAAAAAAAAAAGAGAGAGAGAGAGAGAGAGCAGTCTGTTAAAAAAAGCTTTTTCTTATACACGTGAAACAACGCTTTTTTTTTGTTTGTTTAAGTGAGTCTTTTAGCTACGTCGCTGTAGGCGATTTCAATCTCTTTGTCTCCAGGACAGGTGTTGGTGAATTCATCGCGGCTGTAGGCGTTCTTCAGGTATCTCCAGATGCCCGTCATAGACTTGGGAATATCAAAGTTGCGATACTTTTTGGCCACAATCTAGGAGCAAAGAAAGAACTGGGTTTCAGAAGAGTATTTTGGAGAAACTTGAAGCCTGAGAAAGAACTGTCTAAATCAGGGGTAGTCAACCTTGGCTCTTTTATGACTCGTGGACTTCAATTCCCAGAATTCCTGAGCCAGGAATTCTGGGAGTTGAAGTCCACGAGTCATAAAAGAGCCAAGGTTGACTACCCCTGGTCTAAATGGAGCTTCTCCGAAACCAACTGACACAGCATTTAATTCACCAGATTTCCTTCAGAAAGCCTCCCAAAAACATACCGATGCGCACCTTAGCAACTTTAAGATGGATGGACTTCAACTCCCAGAATTCTCCAGCCAGGGAAAAATTCTGGGAGTTGAAGTCCTCATATACCTAAAGTTACCAAGTTTGAAAAATGCCGATTTAAACAAATACGATGCTATCAGGAACCTCTTTTAACTTCCACCCGATTCAGTATTCATCCTGCAAATTCTAAATTAGCCCACAACACAAAGGTTTCAGAAAACAGGGACAGTTTAAACTGGTTTTCAGCTTCATACATTTAGCTGAAAGTCCAGCATTAAATCCCAAAGGTGCTTTTCAAAGGGCCACTGTGTAGAGATAGGGGCCAGGTAGAGGTCGGGAGCAGCAAACTGCCCCCCTCCAAAGCCTGCATGCCTCTTCTCTCTACATCAGTGGTTCTCAACCTTTTTAATGCTGCGACCCCCAACCGGTCGTAAGTCGAGGACTAAACCAGTCCTAAGTCGAGGATTAAACCGGTCGTAAGTCGAGGACTACCCAACCAGTCGTAAGTCGAGGACTTTCCCTGCCCGGGAGCGCCACGTATGCGTGGTTCCGCCCCCTGCGCCGGCCGAGGCGTAGCTGGCAAGCGGCAGAGACGGAGCAGGCCGACCACCAGCTGGCCCAGCCCAAGGGAGGTAAGGCACCCGCCGGAAAAGGGAAAAAAAATGGCGGACAGCCTTGCTTGGCGACCCCCATGAAATGGTCGATCGACCCCAAATGGGGTCGCGACCCATAGGTTGAGAACCGCTGCTCTACATGATCTCATCCCTTCACATCACCATGGCAATGTGGGAAACTACCCCAGGCTGGTACAATGACCTCACCTGCCTGATATCAGCTAGGTTACACCAACAGGATGTAGCAGCAAACTGCTCCCTGTTTGGGGCCTCCTGGCTGATATCTTCTTAAGGATTGGTAAGGAGTTTAACCAATAAAATGCTATTGCTACGCTATTGCCATGTTAAACTTTTGCTGCTTGGAAAACTGTATAAAAGAATAAACTGTATAAAAGAATAAACACTGCGAAGGTGGTCAGCCATATTTGCACCCTGCAATGACTGAGCACTGATTACTACACCACTGGGCTTCCTTGCTTATTTTCCATGAAAACATTTCGCTTCTCATCCAAGAAGCTTCTTCAGTTCCGAACTGAGCTTTTGAATGTTGCTTCGGTTTTGAACATTTTCAAGGAAAATTACCAAGAAGGTCCAGCTGCCTTTTGAAAAGCACCGTTGGGACAACCATGACTTGGATAATTGGGAATCTCCATGGATATTTAGTCGAGCATTAAATCTGTAGGTAGGCTTGTTTCAGTTCTTGGGTCAAAATTCCACCTACTTTGACAATATGTAGCTTGGGTAACAGGTTGCAGTCTGCCAGCGTCATCTCGTTCCCATCCAGGAATTTGCGCGTAGAGGCAGGGATGTCTTCCATGCTGTTCTCGTCAATCTCATCGGGGAGGGGACTAAGTAAGTACTCATCCAGCTTCTGCAGAGTCTTCAAAAGACCCCTCTCTAAGACTGTAGGGTAAAAAGCAGCAGGGGAAGGGGAAAACAAGAGTGCAGAATTAGATCATCCCTCTGACTTCTCTCTAGAGCAGTGTTTTTCAGCCTTGGCAGCTTTAAGATGTGTGGACTTCAACTCCCAGAATTCCCCAGCCAGCATGGTAGCCAACAGATGGAGAAAGAGCCTCTTGGGAAGAGTTCAAAGTTCACTTTAATGACTTCTACTGCCTTCTATCCTGCTCTATGGAGTAGAGAGTCGGTCTCTGATAGAAGGCCACCTGAAGAGACTAGAAGCATTTGAAATGTGGATTTACAGGCGGCCGTTACGTATAAGCTGGGTTGACAAGATCAGAAATGAGGAGGGGATAAGCCGCCTGGGAAAGCCAAGGGAAATCATCAAAACAATTAAAAAATGAAAATTAGAATATTTTGGACATGTGATGCGACACCCAGAAAAGTACGGCATACTCCATTTAATCCTCCAGGGAAAGGTTGAAGGCAAACAAGGTCCAGGCAGAAGAAGAACATCGTGGCTTCAAAATCTAAGGGACTGGTTTGGACAAAACTCAGCAGCACTTTTTCGTGCAGCTGCTAAAAACAGGATCGCCAACATGATCACCAACATCCAATAACGGATATGACACAAGAAGAAGACTGCCTTTTACCACTGCTGTTTACTGGGTTGTTTCTTCTGACATTTATTTTAATTATTTCTTTTGGTGTTTTTGTTTATTTGTATTCATTTATTGTATTTCCATGCTGCTCATCTAATAGAGGTAGTTCTCGGCTTCCAACAGTTCCTTTAGTGACGATTCGAAGTTACAACAGCACTGAAAAAAAGTACTTTGTGACAGTTTTTCACACTTCTGACCCTGTAGACCAAAATCAATGGGGAAAGACAGGTTCACTTTACAACTGTGTCACTAACTTAACAACTGCAGTGATTCACTTGACAACTGTGGCAAGAAAGGTCATAAAATGGGGCAAAACTCACTTAACAAATGTCTCACTTAGCAGCAGAAATTCTACTCAGCGAATCTGAGCAGCTTACAATATAATAAAAAGTTAAAAAGGGCAAAAAAACCCCAATTAAAATAGAGTAAAAGGTTAAAGATTAAAATTAAAAACCAAGATGATGGGCAGCCCAGGGAGCGAATCTTCTCTATCCCATCAGCCACTCCAAAAGTAGCAGGCTCCTGCTAGACCAGGGGTAGGCAACCTTGGCTCTTTTATGACTGGTGGACTTCAACTCCCAGAATTCCTCAGCCAGCATGGGGGAACTATGGCCCCTTCATGACTGGTGGACTTCAACTCCCAGAATTCCTCAGCCAGCATGGGGGAACTATGGCCCCTTCATGAGTTGTGGACTTCAACTCCCAGAATTCCTCAGCCAGCATGGCTCAGCTTGGAAACCTCTCCCTTTCCCCTCAGCATGGCTGGCTCAGGAATTCTGGGAGTTGAAGTCCACCAGTCATAAAAGAGTCCAAGGTTGCCTACCCTTGTGCTAGATCATAGGTATGAAATTGATCGTGTCACATAACATATTGTGACGTATCACACCGTTTTTTGCCTTTGCAGAGACAGGGTGGGTGTGGCCTGCGTGTGATGTGTCCGGCCCGCGGGCCGCCAGTTTGACACCCCTGTGCTAGATGGTCTACGTAGGAGATGGCCAGGCTGAGCCCGAGGGCAGGGTCAAATACACCATTAGTATGGAATCCTTATGTCCTCATAACAGACCTAAATCCAGCCCCCTTTGAAGTCCATTGACTCTTATCGCCAACTCGCCTTGACCATTAGCTCAGATTCTTTTGTACAGATAGCATGAGACAAACTTGTAGTACTTTTGAACTCTGTCCTGGCTCCTGATTTCTTGCACCGGACAGTCAAGCTCCCTTTACAAGGCATTTCAGCCTTGAACAAAATAAAGGTGAGATATTAATCGAATAATAAATATATTTCAAAAGCTTAAAACATAATCAGAAGCTCTCTTCATCTGTAAACTGTACTAAGTTTTGGAAGGAACAAGGTCTCTTCAGAGTAAGAATTAGGCTATTAAGTCTCTTGGCTTGTGGGGTTTGTTTTTTTTTTTTTGCCAAAATCTCCACCACAGCTCTGGATGGGTTCTTCCCGCAGAACACCACCAGGGGGCGCTCTTCTTCAACCCAACTTGTCTTCTTGCAGAAACCTGGGCTAAAAACAGAGGTTCCTTCTCCCATTTCAGATAGTGCTGATAGATCCGGAAGCAAAGTGCCTCTAGGAATTCCCAACTGCCGCACTTGGTTTCAGTTTTCTGCTTATTGTTTGGTTTGGTTTTGGGGAGCAGAACCAATTGATTCAGTAGGGCAAATAAATGTGCTCTCTCTAATTTAAGAATTTATGTCCTTCATCCCTACAGAACCTACAATTGTTTACAAGAGGTTCAAAAGACGGCCACAAAGAGTTATTTGCATGGCAAGCAGCAGATACATAATACAGAATAAAAGAGTTGAAAGGGACCTTGGAGGTCTTCTAGTGCAACCCCCTGCTCAAGCAGGAGACCCTATGTCATTCCAGACAAATGGCTGTCCAATCTCTGCAGTGTTGGAGCGCCCACAACTTTTGGAGGGAAGTCTTTGATTAATTGTTTTGTCAGGAAAGTTCTTCTTAATTCTAGGCGGGCTCGGTCTTTGATAAGCTTCCATCTGTTACTTCTTGTCCTGCCTTCAGATGCTTTGGAGAATAGGTTGACCCCTCTTCTTTGTGACAGCCTCTCAAATATTGGAAGACTGCTATCATATGACCCTAGCCCAGGGGTAGGCAACCTTGGCTCTTTGATGACTCGTGGACTTCAACTCCCAGAATTCCTCAGCCAGCCATGCTGAGGGGAAAGGGAGAGGTTTCCAAGCTGAGCCATGCTGGCTCAGGAATTCTGGGAGTTGAAGTCCACGAGTCATAAAAGAGCCAAGGTTGCCTACTCTTGTTCTAGGTCAGGGATCTTCAAACTTGGCAACTTTAAGACTCGTGGACTTCAACTCCCAGAATTCCTCAGCCAGCCACGCTGAGGGGAAAGGGAAAGGTTTCCAAGCTGAGCCATGCTGGCTCAAGAATTCTGGGAGTTGAAGTCCACAAGTCATGAAGGGGCAAAAGTTTCCCTCATGCTGGCTCAGGAATTCTGGGAGTTGAAGTCCACGAGTCATAAAAGAGCCAAGGTTGCCTACCCCTGCCCTAGCCCTTCTCCTTGAAAGACTAGGCATATCCAGGTCCCATAACTGTTCGTTGTATTCTCCTCCAGACCCCTAATCTACCACCTCCTAATAATATCTCCAAGAAAACAATCCCAACAGCTGGCTTCCCATTAATCCTGATGCAAAATTGCTCCTAGTGTTACAGGCCACGTGAAACAATATCTTCCTTTTCCTGGATGTGAAGTATGAGCGATTCTGTACAGAAATTATGTTCAGAGTTCCCCCATCTTATTTGCATGCTGCTTTGCTTACTGCAGCCTTGTTTCGTTTGAGGCAACACCGAAAGGAACTGATGGCAATTCAGAAGTTCCACATGCTTACAGCAGTGGTGGTGAACCTATGGCACGTGTACCAGAGGGGGGGGAACTCGGAGCCCTCTCTGTGGGCACGTGTGCCTCACTCTTTGGCTACGTTTTCGCAGGAAAAAGCCATTTCTCAAGCCCCTTCCTAGCCAAAACAAGCCTCCGGATGGAGCACGCTGTTTTCAGCTTTGAATTATATCCAATCTGACACCAGAAACAGACTAACAGATGACCTGAGTGCTGCATGTGTTGCTCTCAAACTTACAAAGTATAAGCCAAGGTTAGACAAATTATCAGCATGCATACAACAGCAAAAATCACATTAATTGTTCAAAAGCAGGCCAAATGCAAACTTTTACCTTTCAGTAAAAAGTTGTTGGTATCATTGAAAGCTTTGTTATTGTGTTTTTCTTTTTAGACAAAAGATGTTAATGTATGAGTTATTTTTTCTAAACTAAAACCTCAGTATTCAGATTAAATTTCCGTGTTGGCACTTTGCGATAAATAAGTGGGTTTTGGGTTGCAGTTTGGGCACTCGGTCTCTAAAAGGTTCGCCATCACTGGCCAAGAGGTTGCATTTGCCACCAACACACCGTGCATGACTGCTGGTTTGTGGAATGTTCAATAAAGGACTTTGTCTGTGTGCCGGAAAAAGTATTCTCTTCCCAGCTCTTGGCAATTCAGAAGAAAAGCATTAGGGCTTTACAGCACGGTGGAGGGAAAAAATATATTATAATACTAATGTATACAATACGATAGGGGACTGGAGGCTAAAACATATAAGGAACGGCTGCTGGAATTGGGTATGTCTAGTTTAACGAAGAGAAGGACGAGGGGGGACAGGATAGCAGTCTTCCAATATCTCAGGGGCTGCCACAAAGAAGAGGGAGTCAAACTATTCTCCAAAGCGCCTGAAGGCAAGACAAGAAGCATCGGATGGAAACTAATCAAGGAGAGAAGCAACCTAGAACTAAGGAGAAACTTCCTGACGGTTAGAACAATTAACCAGTGGAACAACCTGCCTCCAGAAGCGGTGAATGCACCAACACTGGAAGTTTTTAAGAAGGAACTTGACAGCCATTTGTCCAAAATGGTATAGGGTTTCCTGCCTGAGCAGGGGTTTGGACTAGATGACCTCCAAGGTCCCTTCCAACTTTATCATCATTATTACTACTACTACTACTACTACTACTACTACTATTATTATTATTATTATTATTATTATTATTATTATTATTATTATTATTATTATTATTATTATTATTATTATTATTATTATAGTATTATAATACAATACTAATCAAGGAGAGAACCAACCTGGAACTAAGGAGAAATTTCCTGACAGTTAGAGCAATTAATCAGTGGAACGACTTGCCTCCAGAAGTTGTGGGTGCTCCAACATTGGAGATTTTTAAGAAGAGATGTTATCAGGTTTCTTGCTTGAGCAAGAGGTTGGACTAGGAGACCTCCAAGGTCCCTTCCAACTCTATTGTGTTAAAAAGTTGCGCAATACCCAAATATTGGCAGGATCTTGAAATGTCATCTTCATTGCCATTGCCATTTTAGGAGAGGCGCAATTAAAGTAGAAATTAGAAGGGCAAAGCTTGTTTCTGGCCCCTGCTTACTCTCTGCTAACGGATGCACCCAATTCCAGGTATGTTCTTCTTGTACTGTTGCAAAGATGTATCTGGAAGGCCTTGAGAAGCAGCAGACTGGCAGTCAGAACAGGAAATAATTCATCACTTTTCTGCTCCTGAAAACAGCCGCAACAGAGGCCAGCAGAGTTCATCACAAGCTTGTGTGTAACATGTAGCTTGCCCAGCGCTGGCGAGGGGAGTCGAAATCTCATATATCTGAATATCGCTCATTTGGGGAAAACTCTTTTAAAAAACCTGCTTGCTTGGGACAGGGGAAGAAGTAGACTACAGGTATCCTCGACTTATGACTACAATTGAGCCCAAAATGTCTGTTACTGAGATAGTTGTTAAGTGAGGTTTGCCCCATGTTTTATGACCTTTCTTGCCACAGTTTTTAAGTGAATCACTGCAGTTGATAAATTAGTGACAATGGCCTTCCCCATTGACTTTGCTTGTCAGAAAGTCGCAAAAAGGGATCACGTGACCCTGGGACACTGCAACTGTCGTAAGTACGAGCCAGTTGCCAAGCATCTGAATTTTGATCACGTGACCATGGGGATGCTGTAATGGTCTTTTGTGTGAAAAACAGCCATGTTGCTTTTTTCAATGCCGTTTTAACTGTCATGGTTCCGACAGAGGAAACTCTTCAAAGAACCTTGAGGCATTGTTTACCTTAAAGAATCTTTATTCAGGCAGCATAGCTTCGGCACGTACATGGTCGAAGCCAAAAACAGGATTCCCCTCCCCTGAACACATAGTATCAAAGCACAATTCCCTCCTCTAATTTACAGTCATAAATCACATTCTCCAATTAGTTTGAAATGCAGGCTTTCCCTCCATTACTCCATCCCGCCATTTCTTATGATCTCTTATTTCAAAAGTCCTGAGTTCACACACTATTACAATATTGTTATGTCGAACTAACTCCCCTCACATTCCTCCTCCTCCCCCCAGTATCATCTAATTCTAAGAGTGAAGCATAAGAAAGAAGAAGGCTGCATCTCCAGATGTTGTCAAAGCAAGAACATCCGATGTTAGCAGCGTTGACAGTAACTTTGAACGGTCACTAAATGAACTGTTGAAAGTCGAGGACTACCTACCTGTATGTTTATAAAGAAAAAGCTTCCTTCATCACTGCAGACTAATTAGAGCAGACAGGTCAAACACAAGGCCCAGGGGCCGGATGCGGCCCGCGAAGTGGTTTCATGTGGCCCGCGAAGCCATCCTGGAAACAGTGAGGGAACGGCCCCCGCTGCCTTGGCCCTGGCCCAGGCCGGCCGGGAGCCAAGGTACAATTTTGTGGTGGCCATCTATGCTGAAACACATTCAGTCTTAGCTCCACAAGGCCGTCTGGAAACAGCGAGGAACCAGCCCCTGCCACGTCGGCCCCGTCCCCTGGGTTCATGCTGGGGAGGTGTCACCCTTTGTGAGGAATGAAGAAATGGACCATCACCTGGAAGTGGCCAGCAAATGGCCCTCGCCTGCTTCACATATGGGCTTTGCCCTGGTCCCACCCCCTTCTGCCAGAGACCCTCGGATCTGTCCCACTCCTGCCCAGGCCCCCACAGGCACCCTTGACGCGAATGATGTAGAGCTGGCCACACCCACCCAGTAGGCCACACCCATTCCATCCACGCCCACCCAGTAGGCCATACCCACCCTGGCCACACCTACCTGCCCCCCCAAGGGCAACCGCAATGCTGATGCGGCCCTCAATGAAATTGAATTTGACACCTCTGAATTAGAGGAAGCAGCCCGAATGCTACACAGCACTCCAAGAACACAGCATGGACTTCCTACCTTCATTGGCTTCAGGTCTGGAATTCTTGATGAATGCTGAAAATTTAGCAAAGATGTCCATCCCAGCAGTGTTGGATTCTGGGTGTTTTACTGAAAGCTTTACATACCTGAAAGAGATTAAGTGACAGACAGCATGAGCTGGGACACAGGATTAGACTTCTCGGCTTATTCCTTGTAGCCCTCATTGTTAGTAACATCCCTTTCAATACGGATTTGTGACATTCCGACACTTGAATTTTGATTTTCGTCCAATATCCCCTTAAGAAGTCCATAAAGTGATGCTTCAGGTTGAAATATCCAGTAAGTCCTCAACTTGCAACCATTTGTTTAGTGACCGTTTGAAGTTACAATGGCACTGAAAAAAAATAACTTATGATCATTTTTCAAACTTACGACTGCTGCAGCCTCCCTGTAGTCACGTGATCAAAATTCGGGAGCTTGGCAACTGGCATGTACTTTTGACAGTTGCAGTCTCCTGGGGTCACGTGATCCCCTTTTGCAACCTTCTGACAAGCAAAGTCCATGGGGAAGCCAGATTCACAACAACCGCGTTACTAACTTAGCAACTGCAGTGATTCACTCAACAACTGTGGCAAGAAAAGTCGTTAAATGGGGCAGAACTCACTTAGCAACTGTCTCGCTTAGCAACAGAAATGGGCTCAATTGTGATCGTAAGTCGAGGACCACCTGTACTCCAATTCTGTATCAATCGGTCACTTGAATTTTAACTGCTCTTTGCAGACTCCGCTCAAATCTGGCCAGGGCCTAAAAGTATGAAAGGCGGGGACACGACTTCGCAACTAACAACAATGAAAAGATTGTGAAATGAGCTTATTCAAGACTGAAACTGGGGGCAGGGGAGGAAGAGAGGGCTCTTCGTGCAAATGTTTCGGTCCCAGAGGTCCTAAAATAAATCCCAACAGCAGCTCACAGGTGCCACGCTAGCCTGCAAGCCATTGTTCTGCTTGCTTTGTTCCACAGTTTTTACCGACAGGAAATTCTTCCTGATATTGTCTGAATCTCCTTTCTTTTAATTTGAAGTTGCCGGTCTTTGTCGGATTCTGAATTTCAATGAAGAATAGAGCTACAGCAACCTCTTGCAAGCGACAACTTTTTAGACCAGTGGTTCTCAACCTGTGGGTCGGGACCCCATTTGGGGTCGATCGACCATTTCATGGGGGTCGCCAAGCAAGGCTGTCCGCCATTTTTTTTGTCCATTTTTTTTGTCCGCCATTTTTTCCCCCTTTTCTGGCGGGTGCCTTACCTCCCTTGGGCTGGGCCAGCTGGTGGTCGGCCTGCTCCGTCTCTGCCGCTTGCCAGCTACGCCTCGGCCGGCGCAGGGGGCGGAACCACGCATGCGCGGCGCTCCCGGGCAGGGAAAGTCCTCGACTTATGACCGGTTGGGTAGTCCTTGACTTACAACTGGTTTAGTCCTCAACTTACGACCGGTTTAGTCCTTGACTTACAACCGGTTTAGTCCTCGACTTACGACCGGTTGAGGTCGCGGCATTAAAAAGGTTGAGAACCACTGTTTTAGACGGTGCTAGAACACTACTTCTTTTTCTTTTTTAACCCACCTTTTTTTTTTAAATAAGGTGGACAGCGTAGCCTCTACTCCTTCCTCCTCCTCTTTCCCCGCCCCTGCTCAAAAAACTCTGGGAAGTGAGGTGAAGTGGGCTGAGAAAGAGTGACTGGCCCAAAGTCACTCAGTCAGCTTTCATGCTTAAGATAGGACTAGAACTCACCAACTCCTGGTGTCTTCAACCACTACACCAAACTGGTTCTCTATGAGATCAGCTTCAGATCTTTTAATGATTCCTTGGTGTGTTTGGTGTTCAGTAACCCTTGTGTCTCCTAGAGGAGATCAACCCTGACTGCTCTTTAGAAGGCCAGATCCTGAAGTTGAAACTCAAGTACTTTGGCCACCTAATGAGAAGGAAGGACTCACTGGAGAAGAGCCTAATGCTGGGAAAGATGGAGGGCAATAGAAGAAGGGGACGACAGAGAAGGAGGTGGCTGGATGGAGTCACTGAAGCAGGAGGCGTGAGCTTCAATGGACTCCAGAAGATGGCAGAGGACAGGAAGGCCTGGAGGAACGTTGTCCATGGGGTCGCGATGGGTCGGACACGACTTCGCAACTAACAACAACAATCCCTTGTGTCTCTTCTCTGGGCCTGTCCTAATTTATCCATATCCCTTTCAAACCGGATTGTCCAGAATTGAACATAATATTCCAAATCTAACCACGACAAAGTATAACAGTTGTTAAGTGCGAGGACCAGTTGTAAGTCACTTTCCATAAATATCAGCCGCCTGCCAAAATTTTGATCATGCAACCGTGGGGATACTGCAACAGTCGTTAAGTGTGAGGACCAGAGTTGTAAGTCATCTTTTTCACTGCAGCTGTTGTGATTCCTCACCAGCCCAGGGGATCCAGCAGCTGAGTCTCAGATGAGGAGGAGGGGCCTGGAGTGACATTGGAGTCACTTTGAGGAGCACCAAGACTCACAGTCAGACGAGGAGGCCGGCCCTTCTACTCACGATCCGGCAGAAACACAGCTGTTTTGGGAGCCTGAGTTGGGTGACGAAGAGGAACAGCTGGGGACAATCCCGGATGCGCGGATGCGCAGAGCAGAGAGACGAGCAAGACAGAGGAAGGCAGTGGGGCAGCTCAAGAGGCAAAGGAAAAGCCATTAAGAAGCCATGCCCCGGCTGGATTATAAAGGGGGAAGGTGTGGGAGGTGCTGGTTGCCAAACGGAACCATTCGAGCTGAGGATTGGGTTTTTGTGGATTGTGTTGCTTGCCTCTGAAGTGTTGGACATTGAGTCGGGTGTGTAAAAATAAAAGGGGTGTCAGAATCCAGTTATATTTCCTTTTATCTATCTTCTCTGATCTAAAACCAATTCTTACCCTTCCCTGGATCCTGCCATACTCCCAAGGGGGAGGGGGGGATATGCATGCAGGTTTATTACTTTCACTTCCTCTATTCACTACAAAGTAACCTTTTGTTTATTCGCTTTCGTGTTTGCTAACCATTACAATGTAACAATTTGCTTCTTATCCTATGCCCCCTCTCAACTTCTCCTCCTTACCAGGCAGGTAGGAAAAGGGGGGCGAAAAAATACAGACCTCCGGGATCTGGTTTATTTCTCCGTCATCAAAATAAGGTGTGAAGAGCTGCTGAATGATCATGCACAAGGAAGCCGGATTGATGTTATCTTTCCTGGATTTAACACCTAGAAATTTGCCGGTCTGAATCGCCTGGAAGAACTGTGGGGTGGGTGTTGCTTAGGGACACTTTAAAACATCGATCTGTAAGGGAATCCCTCAGATCCTGTGTATTATGCCTGCTATCAATTACTCTTAATAAAAGTTCCTGTTGGAAGAGATTGTTTCCAAGAGTTCTGCTTTCTTAAGATGTGGACTGAAGTGGTTCCTTACAAGGGGTTTGTTTTTTCTTGTGGGTCCTGCCTGGTTCCATGAAGAGGGGTTTCTTCTCGTGAGTAAAGCAGTTGAGCAAGTACTCGTGTAGGCTGGGACAGAACAGGAACTTCAAAAGATCGCTGAAGAAATAGATGCAAGTTGCAGAATACTTGTACTAGATCAGGGGTGCCAAACTGCCAGCCCGCAGGCCAGATGCGTCATAGTGAAACGGGCACCCACCCCTTTGCCGGCAATGAGAAAAAAGTCATGACACGCCACATGAGGTTGCGAGTTTGACACCCCTGGTCTAGATTGTGCAGTCCAAACAGCTTTGGATTCAGTGAGCTAAGCACACTTTGAGAACCAACGAGGGCAACGATGGAAAATAACTACAGGAATCTCGCCCTTCCCTTCTATCCGACCATCCCAGTGACACCTACTTGGGTGGGCAGAGAACTTCTTCAAGGAACTCTTCAATCTTGTTCACATCAGTTTTCACTTCGTTATTATAGGTGATGAAAGGCGGGTGTGTTCCGGGAGCCAAATTCTGAAGGTCTGCAGGCTTCCTGAGGGAGAGAGAGATGTGATATTGCACACATTACAAACAGTTCAAGGAATGCTCCCAATCCTAGCGCACATCATCATTTGCAACATAACATGCCCGTAGTTAGGACCCTGGGAATCATTATACATTAGAGGACTGAGACAGGAGCAAAAAGGGACCCCAACCCAGCAGCATATCCTGATTTCTAAAAATTTGACAAACTGGACTAAGAAATCAAAAATGTGATAACCAAGGCAGTGCTGTTTTGCTTCCAGGACTGAGAATAAAAATGAGTTTATTCTATACAAGCTCTGTGTGCTTATATTTTTATGGATTATTCAAATTGCATTCATACATTCTCTTTACATTATGTCCAACACCCACCCCTTCTCAATCCCCAACAAATGCCACATTTATTTCGTTTTGGGGAGGCAGCTTCATCTGACCAGGCCTTTGCCCCAGCCACCCACAACATAAACTCCAGTAACACTGAGTTCTCCATCCAACGAGGGGATATGAAGACCCCTTTTTGACTTGCAGAAACAGTCACCATTTTGATAAAGGAGAATATTTGTAGCTCAGGGCTGAAATGATGCTCTACTCAGCTTGGTGATTTTCTTGCGGACGTTTCATTATCCAAACTAGGTAACATCATCACTTACCCTTAGTTTGGGTAATGAAACGTCTGCAAGAAAATCACCAAGCTCAGACAGCATCAAGGATCCCTCATTCACCCTTCCTTCCTCACCCGTTTTGCACGCATTGGGAGAAAAGCTCAGGGGTGAAATACTTCCAAACAGATTCAGTATTTTTTTTTTTAAAAAAAAAAGGTGGGAAAAACATACTATCTCATCAAAGCTGGAAATTAGAGATACCCTTTAACCTTCTTTGATAAAATCAAAAAAAGGAAATAGCATGCTTCAGCATTTACTCTCATTTTAATAGAAATAGGTGGAGCACTTTGTGTCTCCAAATAATATTTCCAAATAAGGCAAGGGTGGATGGGTAGGCTATAAATCTCTTTGGGGAAAAAAAAACCCGATAGCAGTAGATCTGCAGGGAAAAGCATGGAAATTCCCCCCCGAGTGCTATAGATGCCTGCCTGTCTTCAAGTCTGCTTCCTCTTAGAACAGGGCTGGCTTCACAAGTTCATCACAAGACATTACCTAAAACCTGCTTCTCCAACCCCACCCGTTTCGGAGATTCTTAACAGAGAAAAGTATGTCTGTTTGTTAGCCTTCTTTTCTTGGAGGAGGATGACAAACAGATCAGCTATTTTGAGAGAATGCATCTGTTTACAGGAAATTGAGGATGAAGCATTATTGTTTGTTTGTTTGTTTTAAAAAAATGAGAATGATAACGATGGGCTCTCATTACTAAGAACAAGGTGGTTTCTCTTAGATGTCAGGAAGTGGAAGCAGGTATTTTTTTAAAAAAATGGGTCCAGATTTTGAGTATCGTCCTTGAATTAATTTCTAGATGTTGCTTTAAGCAAGGAAGGCACAGATTTGACCGGGGCAGAAACAGAGGAAGTTACTTTGAGCCACCAAGAAATAGGACAGATTATGTAGTTTTAGTTGATGTTCTGCACCTTTGCTTTTGAAGCACGACTAAAAAAATAGCTTGGCTTTTCCGAGATCTTTTTCATATTTACTAATGGATGTAATAACTGCCCCTCTGCCAGCTATTTCCCCTAGCAGTAATGTGGGAGAGATGTAGGTGTCTGCATATTTTGCGATGCTTGTGCATATAATCTGGAGAAACTCAAGCAACCTCAGTTTTCAAGTTCCACATTGGCAAAGTGGCTTCGCCCTGCAGTTTGTTTGGGTGCCACTGCAGTGTGCTGCCGATACCGACCTACCGATGCAAATGGAGCTACTACTTCGGCCGACTGGTTTCCAGTCACTCCAGATTGCAAATGTGCAGTGAGCAGTGGGGCTGGAATGGGGAGGTGAAGGGAATACAGGTTTCCAGGGATTCTACTCTCGCCTTCAGTTTCGGATTCAGTAAGTAAATTATTGCATGCCTGTCCTGTCAAATATGTTGCTTGTCATTTAGACAAGAGACACTGAATGATACCAATCAGGGCGTGGGGCTGGTGACATCAGTACATTGCTGACACCGAGCTCTAGGGTTTTTTTTCCCCGTTAAAATCAGGTAAGGTCTTGTCAAACCAGGAGTAGGCAACCTTGGCTCTTTTATGACTGGTGGACTTCAACTCCCAGAATTCCTGAGCCAGCCGTGCTGAGGGGAAAGGGAGAGGTTTCCAAGCTGAGCCATGCTGGCTCAGGAATTCTGGGAGCTGAAGACCACGGGTCATGAAGGGGCCAAAGTTTCCCTCATGCTGGCTCAGGAATTCTGGGAGCTGAAGTCCACAAGTCATGAAGGGGCCATAGTTCCCCCATGCTGGCTCAGGAATTCTGGGAGTTGAAATCCACAAGTCATGAAGGGGCCATAGTTCCCCCATGCTGGCTCAGGAATTCTGGGAGTTGAAGTCCACCAGTCATAAAGGGGCCATAGTTCCCCCATGCTGGCTGAGGAATTCTGGGAGTTGAAGTCCACAAGTCATGAAGGGGCCAAAGTTTCCCTCATGCTGGCTCAGGAATTCTGGGAGCTGAAGTCCACAAGTCATAAACGGGCCAAGGTTGCCTACCCCTGGTCTAGACAATGTAGCAGAGTGGATGTGGGGCAATAAAATGAAATTAAATCCTGACAAAGAAGAGCCACTGGACTGGCAACTCACAGGTCTGGGAAGGAGGTATGCCTCTCTCTTCAGAGGAAGCTGCACTTCCCTTAAAAGATGCAAATTCCAGATTTAGCATGTTCCTGGATTCTGCTACCACTCAAGGCACAGGTTGTATTAGTGACCTTACTGTGCTCAGCTCTAAACATCAAAATGCACACGTGGAGATTATTATTATTTGCATAAATACAAAAAAAATACCTATATCTAACCATTTACATATTGAAAACATTAAGAATTATATTTTGTTTAAGGTTGAAGGAGAATATAAATGGGAGAAGGGAAGATCAAAGAAATCTGTCATTAATTAATATACTAATTATGGAATTGTCAAACTTAAAACATTATTGATTGTTAATTGATTATCGTCTTTTTTTTTCCTTGTTAAAATATAAACCAAGACAACACGCTGTACACCAGGCACTGGGGATCGTTATAGTTAAAAACCAATAAAATATTTATATATTAAAAAAAGCACACGTGAACAACCTGGAGAGGGTAAAAGACTTCATAGGTGTATGTCATCTAAGGGAGGTGACTCATATTCCACCTCGTCCCAAAGCCAATATTTCCTGCCTCAGCGCTTCCAGATCCCTCTCCCTCGTTCAACCCCAACACAATAGCCGGCTTTGTAAACCTGTTGCAAACTCTGTAGGTGGTTTGAATGTCCCAGTGGGTCCTTTTCCAGAAGACGCCGAGGAACGTGAGTCAGTTTCATGCCTGAAGCAGCTGAAGCTTCAATTACAACATTGCTGTGTACACCCATCGTAATTACAGGAAATCACTGGAGTGGCTTTCCCCCCCTGGCTGGAAGAAGAATCCTTTTAAGAGAGTGGCGAGATGGACGACTTTAATCCAAAATGGTAAGGTGTACTTAAATGGATGGCGTACGCTGCATTTTGTTCTTGGAGTAGGCGAGACCAACTCTAACTTGCTGGCAAAAAAAAAAGTCATTTTGAAAGCAGGTAAAGGGAGAAAAGGGGGCACGATGGCCCAGTAGTGAAAACCCTGGGCTTGTCAACTGAAAAGTCAGCGCTTTGAGACCCAAGAACCACATGACGGGCTGAGCACCTCTTCCTGCCGCAGCTCCGCCAACCTAGCAGTTCGAAAGCATGCAAATGGAAGTAGATAAACGGGTACCACTTTGGTAGAAAAGTAACGGCACTCGGCGTATAGTGCTCCTGGCCACATGACCATGGAAGCGGCTAGGAAACAGAGATGAGCCCCCAAGAGTTGGACCTGACTGGTCAGAAAAACCTTTCCCTTCCTAAAGAGAGAAAAAAGGAATTCTGGCATCGTTTTCCTTGGAATTTAAATCCAGTTGAGAAGAGAAGAGAAGAGAAGAGAAGAGAAGAGAAGAGAAGAGAAGAGAAGAGAAGAGAAGAGAAGAGAAGAGAAGAGAAGAGAAGAGAAGAGAAGAGAAGAGAAGAGAAGATGATAAGTTGATGAGATGAGATGAGATGAGAAGAGATGAGAAGATGATAAGATGAGATGAGAAGAGAAGAGAAGAGAAGATGGTAAGTTAAGATAAGATAAGATGAGATGAGATGAGATGAGATGAGAAGAGATGATAAGATGAGAAGAGAAGAGAAGAGAAGAGAAGAGAAGAGAAGAGAAGAGAAGAGAAGAGAAGAGAAGAGAAGAGAAGAGAAGATGGTAAGATAAGATAAGATAAGATAAGATAAGATAAGATAAGATAAGATAAGATAAGATAAGGTGAGATGAAATGAGATGAGATGAGATGAGATGAGATGAGATGAGAAGATGATGAGATGAGATGAGATGAGATGAGATGAGGTGATGTGATGAGATAACCTTTGTCATTTTTTTTTACTGTGGGCACAACGGCACACATCGAAAATGAAATTTAGTTGCCCGCTAAGTGTCCCTTTATCCATATCAAACATTACTGGGTTCTGTGTAAACTTCCTTTTTCTCCTGACGTCTTGCTAGTTACTCTCAAGCTAGTTACATATTTCTACTAATCCAAACACAGGAAATGAAATTCTAGACGAGTGTCTTCTCTAGAGTTCTCTAGAAATCTGATGTTCTCCAGATATGCTGAACTGTGACTTCTCAACCAGCACAGTTAAATTATGGAAGTTGAGTTCAAGTGGAAGAGCCAAGGTCTGGGAAAGCTACACCAGAGTAGAGGAAGCCAACAAGCTATGTTCCAGTTGTTCTGAACGACAGCATCCTTAGGCAGCAGAGCCCGTGACGGGGGATGCTGGGAGCTGAAATCCAGCATTATTGGTACTGCCACTGGTTGCCTCTCCCTGTTCTAGAGGAATCAAGTTAAAGCTTACTGAGACCAAACTAAAGGAAATACAGCACTTGTTCGCTGATAGATTTTTTTTAAAAAAAATAGTTCCTTATTTTAAAGGAACAAATGGTATCCAACAATAAAAAGGGGAAAGCAAGGATCACTTTTCCAATTAAATCTTGGCTTGTTGGATTAAAATTGAACTGAGCCAGATAGCAAACGGGCCAGTTACAGATTCCAAGGTGCAAAGTCATCATTGGTTTCCAACTTCATACAAGAAGTTCAGACTATGCGTAATTCTCAACTTTTACCAATTATGTACAAGCACAGCAAGGCCCCTCCCACAAAACTCAGAGCCTGGCCCTTTAGTAGTGACAGCAAACACTTAGGAGAAGAAATGGTAAACACACTGATAACAGTTCCCTTCCTCACTCAAGATAATGCAAGGAAAGGATCCGAGAGCTTTCCAAAAACAGGAAATAATCTCTGCGCTTGGGAATACAGCCCAAACTAGTTGACATTTGTACCAGCCTGCCTAAAAATGCTAATGTGTTATTTTGGCAGAGACTTGGAGAGCCAAGCTCCACTCAATTACTAGGCAATTTTTTTATTTTTTTTAAAATCACCCTTCCCTGCCTGGAAGGGAGTCTTACTCACATTAGCAAGTGCTACGGAATCCTTTCCATAGATCTCCCCATGCTCACCCACCCACTCAAAGGTGCAGCTGAAATGAGGAACGCAGGCAGAAACAGGGAGTGGATTCCTGTGTGGAAGGATTATTACAGAACAGTGATGGCGAACCTTTTAGAGACCGAGTGCCCAAACCACAAACCAAAACCCACTTATTTATTGCAAAGTGCCAGGGACGCATCAGCATTGTGGTGCCCTGGGGGGGCAGGGAGGCACCTCTGACACGCAAAAACTGGGGGCACAAAAATGGGCCACCGTGCTGCAAGGTGCAAAAACGGCCACCGCCACGCCGTGGGGTGCACATACAAGGCGCTGCACCACGAAAGAACAGGGCAGGGCTAGTGAGTATCACACAGGCACTAGCTCCGCCCCATTTGCAGCAGGTGCTTGCTCGCAGCCCCGTGCGCACATGCACGCATGTAAAATGCTTCCCCCTCCCTTTTCTTCCAGTCCACCAATCGACAATGGTTGGTGACCTCTGCTCTACCACCTCTACTCGAGCTTGCTAGTCGGCCACTTCGCCTCCTTTGTGCTGGGCGGGGCTTCTGCTCCGGGTGGCGGTGGCGGCCTGATGGACCTGCTGCTGGTGGCGGTGGCGCGCGTGCCAACAGAGAGGGCTCTGAGTGCCGCCTCTGGCACGCGTGCCATAGGTTCGCCACCACTGTTATAGAAGCACAGTCCCGTTCTAGTCGTTGGGTCAAATATTCAGCATTTCTGAACCCCACTGCCTGTCTTCTAGACAAGTCTTCCTTCAAAAGAAAACAGCATTTTTGTGAGGGGCGTGCAAACGTCTGCAATGGAAATGGCCACTCCACATGCTCCAAACTTAGAACAAAACAACACCCTTTATTCTTCTATCCCAAGCTTGAAATGAAATGGGTGTGGGGTTTTTTTTTCCACGGTGTTTGGAGCTTTTCAACACCACCCCGTTGGTTTAAAAAAAAAAACAAAACCTTCCAAACCACAGAGACACACGGAACTCAATAACCGAAAAAAGCAGTTTTTATCCGTGCCGCCACGGGCTGTGGCCAAACGGAGGAGGGAGGATCAGCGCAGAGAATATTTTCAACCCCTGCTTCTTGTTAAGAAAGCCAGAAACATCAACAAAGCACGACATCTTCATATCCTCTTGCGGCTTCTGAACTCCCGACCGTTTTTGAGGCGTAAAATGGAAAAGAATTTATGGCATATGGGGGGGGGGGGCAGAGGCGCACGAACCGGCACATCCTCCCAAGCAGCTCAAAGCAGCATCTGTTAATCCTATTTATATTCCAAGAGTCTAGCGAAAGAAATTCAACCAAGAGAGACCAACTTAGAATCATAGGGCTGGAAGGGACCTTGGGAGGTTTTCTAGTCCAGGGGTCTGCAACCTTGACAACTTTTAAGACTTGTGGACTTCAGCTCCCAGCTATGCTGGCTGAGGAATTAAAGTTTGTCAAGGTTGCAGACGCCTGTTCTAGTCCAACACCCTACCCAAGACAGGAGTCCCTATATCATCCTGGAGAATCTTTTCTTAAAAACCTCCAGCAATGGAGCATTTACAACTCTGGAAGGTAGTCTACTCCACTGATTAATCGTTCTCAATGTCAGGAAATTCCTCCTTAATTCCAGTTTGGATTTCCCTCTGACCAGGTTCCATCTCTTACTTCTTGTCCTGTCTTCAGGTGTGGCGGAGAGTAGGTCAACCACCTTTTCTCCGTGATGGCCCCTTAAATCTCCAAAGACTGCTATCAGGTCTCCCCTAAGCCTTTGTTAGGGAAACATAGTGAATGCTCTTCCTAAGGCCTCAGCATCTTTTTTTTATCTTGGTAGTATGTAGCGTGGTGGCCAGCTGTGGAGCCCCAAGCAACCAGATCCCCAAACATGGAATCCACAGCGTCTATCAGGTCACTCAAGCTCTCCTGGGATTCTTCCCAGCTCTCAGAAAGCTCTAAATGTACACATAGTCCAAGGAAGACCTGCTTGGGGCAGGGGTGGCTTGGCCCTAAATAACTTTAGCAGCGACCCCGGCTATGAAGGCTAGATTAAAAAGAAAAGTATGTTCTAGTTTCCAATCTGACAAAGAGCTGGTAGTGCAAGATATGGGTCATTTTAGCATGTGCTATTTAACTACGGGTAGTCCTCGACTTACAATAAAGACCAAAGTTACAACAGCATTGAAAAAAGTGACTTAGGACCATTTTTTTAAAAATTTTTACCACTGTTGCAGCATCCCCAGGGTCACGTGATCCAAATTCTGACACTTGGCAAGCTGACTCATATTTACGACTGTCACCGCGTCCTGGGATCACGTGATCCCAGATTCACTTAACGACTGTGTGACTAACTTAACAACTGCAGTGATTCACTTAACAAACTGGGGCAAGGAAGGTCGTAAAGCGGAGCAAAACTGACTTGACAAAGGTCTCGCTTAGTAACGTAAATTTTGGACTCAATCAGGGGTCGTAACGTTGAGGACTGCCTGTATATCTTTTTTCCCCATTAAAGGTTTGTGTGAATGGATACCAAGACAAACAACTGGCTAGAACAGGGGTGGGCAACCTTGGCCCTTTTATGACTTGTGGACTTCAACTCCCAGAATTCCTGAGCCAGCATGGCTCAGCTTGGAAACCTCTCCCTTTCCCCTCAGCATGGCTGGCTCAGGAATTCTGGGAGTTGAAGTCCACGAGTCATAAAAGAGCCAAGGTTCCCCACCCCGGGCTAGAAGGTTGAATGGCATTCCGGGTGTGTCTGTCTGCTGGCTGGGGAATTCTGGAAATTGAAGTCCACCCATCTTAAAAGTTGCCAAGATTGAGAAACACTGGTCTACACATTTTGTCCTCTGGAAAATCCTGTTATGTTTGCCGCAGAACGCTACCGCCTTAGAGAAAGAAATGATAGGGCTCAGCCAAGATTTATTTATTTATAGTTTATTGCGCATACACACACACCCCATATTACCATATGGTAACTCTGGGCAGCTTACAGACATAAAAACAATATATCTACGTTAAAGCATGAATAAAATTAAAGCCAAAGATTAAAATCAAGGATACGTGGGGAGGGCGGGGGCGGAATGTGTTGAGGTGGGATCTGTGGTTACTTGATCAACCACCTCCACTGTGCTGTTCCCTATTGGGTCCTCAAACCTTTACCATCTTTAGGCCCTTATGAAAGGATAGAAGGGTTGAGGCCAAGCTCACATGGTGGGGAGGGGGGGAGAAGATGTTCCAGAGGCCAGAAGCAAAGATGGAGGCATCGCTCAGCCCACTGATCTTCATTTCTGCTCTCCATAAACTACCTGGAGCCTAATGCACAGTCTGCAATCTAGCACAGCTTCGTCAAAAAGCAGCCTCTAGTATTAGCTCTCTTCCCCCCCCTCCTAATGAGCCATTCTTTGAAGCTTTTAAGAACCTCCTTCTTCTTCTTGTGCCATATCCGTTATCAGACGTTGGCGATCATGTTGGCGATCCTGTTTTTATCAGCAGCCGCACGAAAAACTGCTGCTGAATTTTGTCCAAACCAGTCCCTTAGATTTTGAAGCCATGATGTTCTTCTTCTGCCTGGACCTCGTTTGCCTTCCATCTTTCCCTGGAGGGTTAAATGGAGTATGCCGTATTTTTCTGGGTGTTGCATCACATGTCCGAAATATTCTAATTTTCGTTTTTTAATTGTTTTGATGATTTCTCTTGGCTTTCCCAGGCGGCTTATCCCCTCCTCATTTCTGATTTTGTCAACCCAGCTTATACGTAACAGCCGCCTGTAAATCCACATTTCAAATGCTTCTAGTCTCTTCAGGTGGCCTTCTGTCAGAGACCGACTCTCTACTCCATAGAGCAGGATAGGAAAAAATATAGCATCTGACAAGCCTGATTTTCAGTCTTAGGCTTATGTCGTGACTGCAGAAGACCTTTTTCATTTTGAAGAATGCTGTTCGGGCTTTTTCTATCCTTGTCTTTACTCCAGACTTCTCAAAAAGAACGTCTGAAAACCACTGGCTCAGTTCCTCCATCCGCCTTTTAGCCAAGAATCCTTCCGAGTCCAAAAATCGGGCTTTATATTCCCAAACATGCTAGATGCTGCAGCCTTACTCGGTCCAATAAAGGCCGTCCAATTCCCGCATATAGACTCAAGCTGCATTCCTGAAGATGGAAAAAGAATGAAACCTCTGTCTTTAGCAGTTGCGGAAAAAATATGAGCCCTTGGCAAAGGGCTCGTACGTCCCCATTTAGCCTGCATGCAGTTTTGCTTGTGTCCTTAACAGAGCTGCAAGCATCCTCTTGTTAGCCCAGAATAATATATAAAAAGAGGGTAACGCAGGAAAATGGAGGTCGCGGAAGAGTATGTAAATTGATAACATTTTTCCTGTGTTTCACAATTCCTTAGCTGTGAACTTTTCAACTGGTAGGAGCTGTGTATATGCTACAGTAATTCACCCGGGTCTCTGCAAATATGTAATAGAGGAACTTGCATATTATTGCCATGTTCTATGGCGACATGGGTGAGGAAGATGCACTGCTGACCTATAGTGGCTATGTTAAAACTCCACTTTTATGCCCTAACAGAAGGGGGGAAATCAATTTTCCCTTTTAAGGAAATGGGAATAATTATTATACCGACTAAGATCCAAGTGGTGGTGGTGGTGGTGGTGATGATGATGATGATGATGATGATGATGATGATGATGATGATGGAAGGGACCCTGGAAGTCATCTAGTCCAACCCCCTGCTCAGGCAGGAAACCCAATATGATTTCAGACAAAATGACTGTCCAATCTCTTCTTAAAAATTTCCAGGGTTGGAGAATTCACAGCTTCTGGAGGCAGGTCGTTCCACTGGTTAATTGTTCTCACTGTCAAAAAATTTCTCCTTAGTTCCAGGTTGCTTCTCTCCTTGATTAGTTTCCATCCGTTGCTTCTTGTCCTGCCTTCAGGCACCTTGGAGAATAGCTTGACTCCCTCTTCTTTGGGGCAGCCCCTGAGATATTGGAAGACTGCTATCATGTCCCCCCTCATCCTTCTCTTCATTAAACTAGACATACCCAATTCCAGCAGCCGTTCCTTATATGTTTTAGCCTCCAGTCCCCTAATCATCTTTGTTGCTCTTCTCTGTACTCTTTCTAGAGTCTCAACATCTTTTTTACATTGTGGTGACCATTAAACTAGACATACCCAATTCCAGCAACCATTCCTTATATGTTTTAGCTCCATCATCAGCCCCAAAGAAGGATGAAAGAAAAACCTGTATCTCCTCCACCTCTTTTCTCATTCCATGAAAAGGGAGAGAAACAGCACTGCGGATATGCTGGGTTCATGTCCATTTAGTGGGTGGCATTTTTTAAATCTTTTTGATGGAGTTCATGGTATCAGCAGTGCAGTAATTGGACAGACCGCCTCCATCGATTAAGAGTCTTTCCCTTTACTCTCGGCTTCCTGGGAAAATTCTATGTGGCATAAACGGACCTGCTATCAAAAGAGTAATGGCCCCACGGATGGAACCATTGTCCAACACTACATTTATTAATCTGCTCCTTTCATGCTTCAGTGTGCGAGATGAATTAGCGAACCCCAGTATCCGTTCGGCAGGGGAGAAGAGGAAGAACTGGCTTGCTTTTGGGACAATCTGCTTTGAAAGTGACCTGGTAGAAGAAAAAGAAGAGACGAAGGCTGCCCAAACTCCTTTTGGATACCACAGTAGGTACTGCATAGATTGGGGAGGCTCGGGGAGGGAACGGGAATCCTGCCAAGCTGCAAACTTCAAAATAAGCAACACAGCAGACAACGTGAGAGTGGCGTCTACTGAAACCACTTACACCCTGCTAAGAAACTACTGAGGTAGAGCTTGGGAGTGACATTAACCTGGAGTAGTTAATTGAGGTGCCATTAAGATTGCCCTAGCCCAGGGGTCTTCAAACTTGGCCCTTTTATGACTTGTGGACTTCAACTCCCAGAATTCCTCAGCCAGGCACGCGTGCCTGGCTGAGGAATTCTGGGAGTTGAAGTCTACAAGTCATAAAAGGGCCAGGTTTGAAGACCCCTGCCCTAGCCTATAAGCCTCAGTGGGATCCACTGGTGATTGCTATGCCCTTTGTAAAAAAAGAGTGCCTCTTTTTTTTATATAATATTTTATTGGTTTTCCAGTTTTGCATTTGAGTATTTGGAAGGCAACGTGGTGATTAGGTTAATCAATAGTTCAATAACAAAATCTTTAGTACATATCTCAGGTTACATCATCAAATGTTTCTTCTCTGTTTCCCTTAACATTTGCTACATCGTATTTAAGCTAGTAAATTTCTAATTGTATCAAACTCAGTGAAAACTTCATTATCACCTTTATCAATACATTTTTGCTTATATATATATTAATAGATCTTCATAAACAATCCATATCCTGTTATTAAGTTTTACCTAATTTTTAGTTTTTGATTACAGTACTCCAATTTAACCTTTAATATCCATAGTATTTGACTTTCGGGTAACCCAAATTTCCTTTGTCTCACTTCATAAAAATTATAATGTCTAAAATGGGCATATGACTTACTTAAATATATTCTTATTCTATTTCGTAAACGTTTTCTATTTCTCACCCTAGTACAGTGATGGCGAACCTTTTAGAGACCGAGTGCCCAAACTGCAACCCAAAACCCACTTATGTATCGTCGGGTGCCGGGTGGGCGTGGCCATTGGGTGGGTGTGGCCAGTTGGATGGGCATGGCCCATTGGGTGGGCGTGGCTGTGGTGGTAATGGCAAACTGGGTGGGACTAAAAAGTTCAATCAATCAATTCCAACTTTGCAAAATCTTTTTTTCCCCGCGAGAAGTTGAAATTGATTGAACCTTTTTTTTTTTTTTGCACACGGCGGCAGACCCCTAAAGTGAAAAGGTTTTATAAAACCCAGATGAAGGCCTAGGACTGGGGCGACGGTGCCCATGCCCATAGAGAGGGCTCTGCGTGCCACAGGTTCGCCACCACGGCCCTTGTGCATCACCACCTTAATAATAGAGTATCCTTTGTTAGCTCAAGTCCATCATCTCTATTATCTGGGCTAATCAATAGTGCCTCTTAATGGGGAACTGCACTTAGGTCTTTCAGCAAGCAGGCAGCGTTGGTGACGGTTTGCAGCATCCCGCAATCATGTCACCACATATTACAACTCAAGGAAATACTTAAAACTGTCACAGGCCACCAGACACAACCTTGACTTACAACCATTCATTTAGTGATGGTTCAAAATTACAATGGCACTGAAAAAAGGGACTTACGACTGCTTTTCATACTTGCAACTGTTGTAGCATCCCCATGGTCACGTGATCAAAATTTGGATGCTTGGAAACCGGTTCATATTTATGACGGTTGCCGTGCCCTGGGGTCACGTGATCCCCTTTTGCGACCTTCGGACAAGCAAAGTCAACGGGGAAGCCAGGTTCATTCAACAACCGTGTTACTAAACTTAACTGCAGTGGTTCACTTGACAACTGTGGCAAGAAAAAAAATATGGGGCAAAACCCGCCGAACAACTGTTAGCAACAGACATTTTGGGCTCAACTGTGGTCATAATCAAGGACTACCTGCATAGTAAGAGGTTCCTAAGAAGAGCAAGTTCCTTACCTTTTCAAGTCAACCGTTGTGACGCTGAATACTACTCCTTTGAGCCAGAGTATCATGAAGAGCCTCTGAGAGAAGGGGCAGTTGCCTATGCTTTCGCCGTCACTGCCAGCCTGTGGAAAAAGGGGAAAAAGACATTAGTAAAAAATGGACAAGCCATGCCAAACTGTTCCCTTTCATTGGACTAGATCAGGGCTTTTCAACCTTTTCACCCATTGTGCCACTTTCAGGTTATGGCAATATCCGGGTACCACCAGTTGCCTAGCAAGGTGTCAAAAACTTGATGACCCCCCCCCCAAAAAAGGAAAAAAGTGATAAAATACAGGTAATCCTCGACTTACAACAGTTCACTTAATGACTGTTTGAAGTTACAATGGCACTGAAAAAAGTGCCCCCCAAGCCACAGCCGAGCAAGACACCTGCCTGCCCGCCCGGCCGCACTCTTTCTCCTATCCGAGGTTTTCATTGTTGTGAGCATTTCTGTTGAGGATTGGCAGTGGGGGGTGGAGTGGGGTGTGTGTTTGGTTTCTATTCCCCCCGTTCTGCTGGGTGGTTGAAGCAGGTTTTGTTCACTTCATATGACCCTGGGACACTGTGACCGTCATAAATATGAATCAGTTGCCAAGCATCTGAATGTAAATCACAAGACCCTGGAGATGCTGCAACATTCCAGCTGATCGGCGCTTCTTCAGGGCTCAGCAGAAGCACCAGGATCAGTGCTGAGCTCCAGCTGAAGCCTGGCGCTGATCCTGGCGCTTCCACTGAGCCCTGACAGCCCCGAAGAAGCGCTGAATCTGGCGTTTCCGCTGAGCCCTGACAGCCCTGCAGCTCCAGCCATCTCTCGCTCAGGCTTGTGCGGTGCTGCCACCGGTTCAGCTCATTCCCCTCCCCTGCTATCACTTTTCTAGGATGGTCACATACCAGGTGCCAATGTACCACAGGTGGTTGAAAAGCCCTGGACTAGACAGCCAGCTGAACAAGAAGCAGAGCCCTCTCACTTTTGCCTCAAGCATCACAAAATGAGAAGGACCCGGTGCCCATGTGTAGGAGAAGAGGAAGAGCATGGGGGCAGAGTCAAAACAGGAATCAGCCTAGAACTTCTACATAGCCACAAATGAACTAAGTTCAATCTTTCTTGAATTCTGTTGATTCTCAGCCAAGATAGCACTAACCATTAATAGATTGTGGTGCACTGGCATGATTAGTTTAATTGGAATTTAATATGTGGTCCTGATGTTCACTCCTGGCACCGTGCGTGATACAATATTAGTTTGCGAGATCGACTTTTTGGCTGGTCACCGACACCAGGGATCTCTGGTCCCGGTGATCGACCCATAATTTGATCTCGCATCATTATTCTGGGACACATATATTTGCCTTCATTCGTAACACTAGTTTGATTTATGTACAGTTTTTCCATCAAGAACTTGAGGTAGCACACACCTCATGTTCCCTCTTCTAATCATCCCCCAAATAACCAAACGGGATAAGTTAAGCTGAGAAAGGTAACAGCTTGGGACTACCCATAAAAGAATAAGTAGCTGAGCTTGAGGAAAATGTAAGAAACACAAAATAACTTCACCTTAAGGGAAAAGCAGAAGTAACCTGGCCTGGCTTTTGAAACTGATTCCAGGAATGCTGCTTTATTGTTCTGAACAGATTCTTGAAAGGCTATCAGAAATTCTTTCCGCCCCATCATTGACCAAACAAAATCAAAACAGGGCTATTTTAAGTCCTTCCTCATGCTCCTTTCACTCTCTGTCCAGCGTTACTCAACCTTGGCAACTTTAAGACCTGTGGACTTCAACTCCCAGAAATCCCCAGCCAGCATGCTGACTGGGGAATTCTGGGAGTTGAAGTCCAGACATCTTAAAAGTTTCCTAAGGTTGAGAAACACTGCTATAATATTTCCACTGTTTCCCTTCCTCATTGGTGTGTGGCTTGACTTCTTTCTTTGACACTTCTAAACTAGCGTACAGAATTTGTCAAGCAAACACATCTAACTGCTTCATTTTTCCTGTAAACGGTCACTTTAGAGCAGGGGTCTTCAAACTTGGCCCTTTTAGGACTGGTGGACTTCAACTCCCAGAATTCCTCAGCCAGCGTGCCAAGACCAGTTCTACAATCCTTTACAGCACCTGACAAGTTATAAATACACAGTAAAGAGTCTTGAGTTTGGTAGAAATTCTTTACCCTGTTACACAATGGCAGCAACCGCTACCACAAATTTCCCATAAAAGTGTTTACAAACATGCTGCAATGTCTGAGCATCCCATGGTACAGGCATATGCTTCTGAAACAAGAGTTTTTAAACAATGGCTCTGACATTATATGGCTATATATTTGAATGGGAGACACTTATTGCTTTAATCAGGCAAACCAGATTCCCCCTCTTATGTTCACATAGGAAATGATCAAAAACTTCAGGCACAGCTTTCCACCTTACAATGACATAGCAGTTTGTTGTACAAAATATATAAAACTCTAAAGCAGGGCTCTTCAAACTTGGCCCTTTTAGGACTTGTGGACTTCAACTCCCAGAATTCCTCAGCCAGGCACACTGGCTGAGGAATTCTGGGAGTTGAAGTCCACAAGTCCTAAAAGGGCCAAGTTTGAAGACCCCTGTCTTAAATCTAACAAACAAAATGGAGGCTGGCTGAGGAATTCTGGGAGTTGAAGTCCACCAGTCCCAAAAGGGCCAAGTTTGAAGACCCCTGCTCTAAAGTGACCGTTTACAGGAAAAATGAAGCAGTTAGATGTGTTTGCTTGACAAATTCTGTACGATTGTTTAGAAGTGTCAAAGAAAGAAGTCAAGCCACACACCAATGAGGAAGGGAAACAGTGGAAATATTATAGGTGACCTAGTCGGAAGACTACAGTACACTACTCTTTTCCCTGAAATAATACATTGTTGATTAAATAATTATTAAACCACATAAACAAATTTTAGTGCTAGCTCAGCTGCTGGTAGAAAGACTATTATCCAGGACTTAACCCTCTATAAAAGCATTGACTTGGCACGTATCACAGAGATTTGAATAACAGGAGAGTCAATTTTTCTGTACGCCAGTTCAGAAACCACAAGCTCCATCCAATAGTCTGCCAATATTTAGTGTCTGCTTCTGTATTTATATGGCTGGGATAATAAAAGGATAATATTAGTGTACCATCACGCTACAGTCTCTCTTCCTGCGCTAGCCAGGGTAATTTCTGATGGACTATTTTAAAATCTATATGCTTGATACTCTCCTCTTCGCTACTCAACCTTTATGCAAGATCTACATTAAGATAAGCTGGGTAGAAACAGGATGAGCATGGTTTTAAAACTGGAGGCAGAAACATCAATAACCTGTATTATGTGGATGACGCTAATGGAAAGGATCTGCAAGCTCTAGCAATAAATTCAATCAAGCAGCTTAGTGAAAATATGGGACTAACAGTAAATATATTATAAATTGATTTATATGTTATAAATGTAAAGAAGACCAAATTCATGACAACAGGTAGAACAACAGCCTTAGACCTGACAATGAAGAAGCTGAAGTGGTGGATAGCTTCTGCCTTTTAGGATCAACCATCAACAGTAAAGGAACAAGCAATCAAGAAAAACACCACTGCCTAGCAATTTGTAGAACAATCAAGCAAGGCCTTGGAAAAAAACATTCAGGTGCTGTCTGAATGTGGATATTGTGCTGGTCAGAGTACATAGCTAGCTTAGGAATTAAGAACTGTCCCCTTAAGGGATAGCCTTCTGGGTAATGTAGTTTGTTACCTGGTTATATCTGTGTTAGGATTGGCCACTGGGAGGGTCTTGTGTTTTTATTACAGGATATCCTGTTTACGTGCCAATCTACAATCTCTCCATGAATCCTAGCCACGAGGGTTGGGAGCTCTGTTAGAATGGAGAAATCTATGGGTCCAGATTACAATCTGCATTTCAGAAGAACCTCTACAATAACTGTGAGTTAATATCTTGAGCAGACATGTCAAACACAAGGCCCGGGGGCCGGATGCGGCCCGCGAAGTGGTTTCATGCGGCCCGCGAAGCCATCCTGGAAACAATGAGGGAACAGCCCCACTGCCTTGGCCCTGGTCCAGGCTGGCCGGGAGCCAATGTACAATTTTGTGGTGGCCATCTATGCTGAAACATATTCAGTCTTAGCTCTACAAGGCCGTCTGGAAACAGCGAGGAACCAGCCCCTCCTGTGTCAGCCCCGCCGCCTGGGTGCATGCTGGGGAGGTGTCACCCTTTGTGAGGAATGAAGAAATGGACCATCGCCTGGAAGTGGCCACCAAATGGCCTTTGCCTGCTTCACATATCCAGCTTGATGGGCTGCGGTGGAGGGGTTCAGCAGGCAGTGAGGCTCCTCCAGTGGACCATGTCATGGCACTTGCCCCGGTCCCACCCCCTTCTGCCAGAGACCTTTAAATCTGTCCCACTCCTGCCCAGGCCCCCACAGGCATCCTTGATGCGAACGATGTAGAACTGGCCATGCCCACCCAATAGGCCACAACCACTCCGTCCACATCCACCCAGTAGGCCACACCCACCCGGCCCCCCAAGGGCAACCACAATGCTGATGCGGCCCTCAATGAAATTGAGTTTGACACCCCTGATCTTGAGGATACCTGATAATAAAGTAATTTTGCATGATTCGTCTGTGGAGTTAATTCTGCCAGTGACAAGTAGATATGGCTGTGTCCATACCTACAAAGATCGGAAAAAACAAGCTATGGTATTCCCTGTGATACTTTATGGAAGTAAAAGTTGGATTTTGGGGGGGGGAGGGAAAGAATATTGACATTTTTGAACTATGGTGTTGAAGAAGACTCCTGACTCATAACAAATGGGTCACGAACAAATCACCACACAGACTTACAACTCGGAGTTCTCACTTGAGGCACAAATAACGAGGCTCAAATGATCCAGATACATTATACAAAGACCTAGCTCTCTGGAAAAAGCTCTAGTGCTGGGAAAGAAGGAAGAGAGAAGGGTGTCCAACAGCAAGGTGGATGAAATCCATCACAGCAGTTTATGGGTGCGCCACTGGAAGACCGAAAGGCTCTGATTAGTAAGAGATCATCATGAAAAAAAAATCTACAGTAGTGGCCATAATTGTGGAAACCTTTTGGGAAAAGTGTATTTTTGAGGTTTGATGGCTAATAACACCACTTTTTGGGGGGGAGTAGTACCATAAAATTATATATCAATGGAAAGATAATTTAATCAAGAATGTAATGCAACATAGTTTGTTCAATTATCTGTACTGTATTCTATGAAAAGTTATAGCCAAATAACCAGAAAAAGGAAGCACAACTTGCTTAGGTTGATATCAGGTAGCTTTCCTTCATCTGATTGTAGCCCATGAGCATGAGTGTTTAGAGAGCCAATCAGGTGTCATCTTGTTTTGGCCATGAGCCAATCAGATCACAGTAGGATTCAGTGATTGATGTCATGTATTGAAGCTGAGAGGAGGACATTTGTCAGTGTGTTATGTGATCGCTATCAAGTTGGTTGGGGGTTTTTTTTGTGTTCTTTCACTTAGTGAGCTTGTAAAACGTAATAAAATTAAAGCAATGGTGCAAAGAGTTGACTGGTTGCCCAGAAAGCGATGCAAAATAGTATTATTAAGTGAACAAGGCTACAGTTATAAAGAAATTAGAAGAAAAATTGGTGGAAAGTTAACCAAAGGTGGCATTTCTAATGTACACTTTCCCCAAAAGATTTCCACAATTTTGCCCACTACTGTAGATGGTCACATATAATCAACTCTAAACAACTTGCTTGTGAGATGGGCAGTTATATAATAATAATAATAATAATAATAATAATAATAATAATAATAATAATAATAATAATAATAATAATAATAATAATAATAATAATAATAATATAAACTGCATAGAGACAGACAGACATAGACAAACTTTCAATGTTCAGGCTGACATGTCCAGTAGGAATAAGAGAATAACCATGTAACAGAATAACAAAATAACAGACTAACAGAATAACTGCCTCCGAATTTCATATCCAGCCATGACAATGAACTAGTCCCAAAGAGTAACTGATCCCAGTTACATGCAACACAAAAATGCATTGCAAGTCGTATTTTGTTTGGCTGGAATTACTGATCTGAAAGTAAAGGTGCTTTTTGTAAGTCAATTTTGTGAGCAGATCGCACTCTGATAGGTTTTAGATTAGCAGAGGCTATAAACTTCTAGAGGGGTAAGGACTGATTAAAATAATTTGGCCTAAATGCCTGATGCATCCCATCTTTGATGCTGTCAAAGCCTTGGCTATTGTGAGGTTGATTGTACTGAGATACAGGTCCAAAAACATTTAAGGCAGGGGTCCCCAACCTTAGCAACTTTAAGACCTGTGGACTTCAACTCCCAGAATTCCCCAGCCAGCATAGCTGGCTGAGGAATTCTGGGAGTTGAAGCCCACAAGTCTTAAAGTTGCCAAAGTTGGGGACCCCTGATCTAAGGAGTTGCTCAGCCGAGAGGAGACTTAAATGTGAATATCCTAGTTCTCATGTCATACGTTATTACACAACACTGGCCTTTCCGCACTGACTTTTGAAAACCAGGATTACACATAATGGGCAGAAGTGATTAACACCAATGTAAAACGTTCTGAAGAATCCAAAACGTGTGGGAAGCAAACACAAATTAAGGAGCGAATTTTCTAAGTAGTTTTGAAGCAATGCAAACACCGACCGAGAAACATACCCTCCGCTCTGCTTCCAGTCTGACGTAAGCAGAACCACCAAGAGAAGTTTGTAGGCAGCACAACATTTCAGCCACACAGCTTCAAAACGAAAATAGGCTGTTCCACCCCACCCTGAGAATTAAGAAAAAACATGAACGCTCAAAGAAGCAGGGGTGGCTGAAACTCCATAATGAAATGAGTCATCCAATGGTGGTTTTTGCTCATTAACCAAGGACTTTTCTTACCGATAGATCTAGTTCAAGACAGGGCAACAGCTGGTATCCAAGCACACAGGATAGAGAGGAGAGTCAGAAGGAGAAGAAAATGACAACAACAGAGGAGATTTATAGAGTTGGGGCAAGTAATATCCCTCCATAGTAAGCAATCAATGTAGCACAATGGATAAGAACTAAAAATGGAGAGACCCGAATTTCAGTCTCAACTTGACTACAAAGCTCACTGGGGGACTAAACTAAGGCCTGAACAGACTTGAACAATGGGCGCTATCTAACAAAATGAAATTCAATGGTGGAAAAAAGTAAGGTTCTACATTTAGGCAAGAAAAACCAAATGTACAGGTATAGTATAGAGGGTACCTTGCTCAATAGTAGTAACTGTGAGAGGGACCTCGGAGTCCTAGTGGACAATCCCTTAGAAATGAGCCAGCCGTGTGCTGCAGCTGCCAAAAAAGCCAACACAGTGCTAGGCTGCATTAACAGAGGGATAGAATCAAGATCACGTGAAGTATTAATACCACTTTACAATGCCTTGCTAAGGCCACACTTGGAATACAGCATCCAGTTTTGGTCACCACGATGTAAAAAAGATGTTGAGACTCTAGAAAGAGTGCAGAGAAGAGCAAAAAAGATGATCAGGGGACTGGAGACTAAAACATATAAGGAATGGTTTCTGGAATTGGGTATGTCTAGTTTAATGAAGAGAAGGACGAGGGGGGACATGATAGCAGTCTTCCAGTATCTCAGGGGCTGCCCCAAAGAAGAGGGAGTCAAGCTGTTCTCCAAAGCGCCTGAAGGCAGGACAAGAAGCAACGGATGGAAACTAACCAAGGAGAGAAGCAACCTAGAACTAAGGAGAAACTTCCTGACAGTGAGAACAATTAACCAGTGGAACAACCTGCCTCCAGAAGCGGTGAAGGCTCCAACACTGGAAGTTTTTAAGAAGAGACTGNTTATTATTATTATTATTATTATTATTATTATTATTATTATTATTATTATTATTATTATTATTATTATTATTATTATTATTATTACGACGACAGAGTACAGAATAGAACATTGAACAGAATATTCTTTATTGGCCAAGTGTGACTGGATACACAAGGAATTTGTCTCCAGTGCATAAACTCTCCTAAAATCTCTCACTCCAACCTAGGGATTTTGGTGGGGGGGGTCATGGGGGGAGGGAAGGGGTGGTAAAATGAAGGGAGATACCTGTGCACTCTTAAGCTCTCAGAGAAAAGAGGACACAAAATGCAGTATCTATTTAGGATTAATCCTCTAAGGAAGAAAAGCAGAGTTTAGTGCTGTAATTGGACTGGCCTACGTTGTTTATACTCCATACTCTCGCACTAAAAACAGTTTTCAAGAACAAAAATAAATCAACGCAGGCATCTGCTTTTTATTTAACTTACAAGGCAATGTTTCAGAAGGAAGTGGAAATGCCACTTTACCAAAACAATTGCCTGAATCCAAAATACAACCCAATCTAATTCCGGATACGATGTCTCCAGGAAGCCACTGTAGTGCTATACACAATGTCTGAAAAACCCATTTTTCCCTAATTTGTATTCTTTGCTTTAAACTGGTCTTTTACGTTATTCTGAGCGGACCCTGCGTGAAGGAGGCTACAAGAATGACAACAAAAATTAGCTTCAATGCTCAAAAAAGGACTCAGCCCTGCAACTTCTTGACTTCAATTTGTAAAGCTAATTATCTTTTTCCTTAGTACGATTCGATTCGATTTGATTAAACAAAACCATGCCACCGTCTTAGGCAGCCTGAGAAGTATTGAAGGCAGTTACTGAAAGATCTTAAAGAGGACTGACTGGATTTTGTAAGAGAAAAGAAACACTGGATGCAAATACAACAAAAATTAGGGCGCAAGTATAAAGAGTGAATGAAAACTCTAAGTTGTTTATACAACACTGGGCAAATCTGCAGTTGCCAATTAAATAGGACAGGGGTAGGCAACCTTGGCTCTTTTATGACTCGTGGACTTCAACTCCCAGAATTCCTCAGCCAGCATGGGGGAACTATGGCCCCTTCATGACTGGTGGACTTCAACTCCCAGAATTCCTGAGCCAGCACAGCTAGCTCAGGAATTCTGGGAGTTGAAGTCCACGAGTCATAAAAGAGCCAAGGTTGCCTACCCCTGAAATAGGAGAACTCAAATCATGTCTGAAGAGCTCTCTTTTGCATAATCCAGCTCAACAAAGATTTATTTTTTTTTAATGCGAGGCTTAAATTCAGCATGAATAAACCAGGGTGTGTTCCAAGGCATTTGATAAGAGGGTGGAAAGTATTTCTCAAGAGCTGAGTATCATCCCTGCTGAAGCATAGAAATTCTTGCAGATTTAATTAACACTTGTCATTGCATCGTTGACCGATTTGACCTTAAAGCAAGTTAAGTTAGAAGTAGGATTTGGTTAAGAACATTTTTTAAATACACACTCTACACAAATATGTGTTGTGATATCAGATTATAATACTGACGGGAGATAGGCAGACAGAACATGTTAAAATGCCAAAACATTAAACCAATACAGGTAGTTCTTGCCTTACAACCACAATTGAGCCCCAAGTTTCTGTCGCAAGGTGAGACATTTGTTAAGTGAGTTTTGCCCCATTTTATGACCTTGCTTGCCACAGTTGTTAAGTGAATCTCTGCAATTGTTAAGCTAGTAAAATGGTTGTTAAGTGAATCTGGCTTCCCCATTGACTTTGCTTGTCAGAAGGCCGCACAAGGTGATCGCATGACCCTGGGACGTTGTGTGACTGTCAAAAATGGGAGCCAGTTGCCCACTGTCTCAATTTCTATCATGGGTATGTCGCAACGGTCGTAAGTGTGAAAAATGGTCATAAGTCACTTTTTTCAGTGCTGTTGTAACTTTGAACAGTCACTAAATGAACTGTTGTAAATCGAGGACTACCTGTATTGCAAATCAAACTAGCACTTCAGATGGGCAAATCTACAAATCTCTGTAGCCAAAAGGGCTATTCAAGAGCCTAAAATTTCTAACCAGTGAGATTATTATCAAAATTCTTTCTCTACCAGCAGAACCACCACTCACATAACTTGTGAACTCTTAGTCCTCACCTGGTCCACATTGACTCCAGATTCTATTTAACCCTTCAGGTTCCTCACCTGAATTAACTAACAAGAGGAATAAAGACCTAAATATCATCATCAATAGCGATCAGTACTTGTCTAAATTACCTTCCTAAGCACCTTTACTGTACATAAAAGTTCACTGGAGAAGAGCCTGATGCTGGGAAAGATGGAGGGCAAGAGAAGAAGGGGACGACAGAGGATGAGGTGGCTGGATGGAGTCACTGAAGCAGCAGGCGTGATCTTAAAGATGGTAGAGGACAGGAAGGCCTGGAGGAACGTTGTCCATCGGGTTGCGACAGGTTGGACACGACTTCGCAACTAACAACAACAACAACTTGTCTAAATTATCTTCCTAAGCAGCTTTACTGTACATAAAAATAAATACCATCAGAAATAGTATCAACTACCTCCGAATCTTAACAGAAATAATTCCACACCTTCATACCACTGTACTTTGCAAAGGACCAATTCTACAGAGTAATGGGTTTTTCCTCTGTCTGGGTCCTGTAGCCAGAAAAGAGACAAGGGCAGTGAAATTTTATTGCATCAGATCAAAGCATCTTTTATTGTAATCGATTGTAATCCAAAGCCGGTGGCTCTTTTAGAAATATAATTATAGGCACCAACTCAGACTACAGACTTGGATTTCAAACAAATCTGACTCTGCCAATTTAAACTTTTTATTTCTACAGCCAGTTCTTTGAAAATGCTGCTCTTTCCTTTGCTTCTTCCAATGAAGTCAGTAGATCTTTTAAAGGACAAAAGTAGAAATCCTTGGTGGATTAGGTCAATGCTGTTGAATCTCAAAGAAGTTTGTTGCAAAACTGTAGGATGGAAGAAGGTGGAGTAAGAGTGAGTCAGTCCTTGGAGAGAAACAGTTGGCCAGACCCAGGGAGACTTACAAATGTTAGAAAAAAATGCTTGCCAAGTTTCAGCTTTCTGAAAATCTGATTTACCGTAGGGTTCTTATTCATTCCTCTTAGTTTCCAAAGTTGAAGTTAATACTTAATGCAGTCAGAAAAACAGCTTTTATGTTCAAGATACTGTTTAACCACATATTAGGGCCTAAATGGAGCTTGCATGCCAGCAGACACAATGCCACAAAGGCAGCTGTTTTGAAAAAGGAAATTTAACTACTGGGATTTGAAATTGTAAGATCGCAAAAAGCCATTCAAGGGGGTGGGTAAGCTAAAAGTGATCTGGAACAAAGTAAAACAAAAAAATCAAGTAAAGGGTGAATTCACATACATCAATCACATCTGGAGGAGGAGGAGGAGGAGGAGGAGGCAAACACCTCAAATTTAATCCAAGCAATGTGGAAATATTCTTGTGGCACCTCAATGACCAGATTGTGGATCTTTGCTATTATATACAGGCTGTTTTCCCCTTAAAAAGCAACTTGCCTGCATCTTGGGAGGTACTGCTGAAAAAGCATTTTTACAGTTCTTTGGAAACAGTGACCACTAATGTCTTCCATGAACTTTTTCTGGGAAAGCCAAGCATGCTCAAGTTGCATTCAAATTAGACTACCGCTGGTCTTTGTGACTTACAACAGTTTGTTTTAGTTACCGTTCGCAGTTACAACAGCATTGAAAAAACTGGCTCATAATTGTTTTTCACACTTACGACCATTGCAGCACTCCAGGATCAAAATCCAGAGGCTTGGCTACTGACTCATATTCATGACCGTTGCAGTGTCCTCGGGTCATGTGATCCCCTTTTGTGACTTTCTGACAAGCATAGACAATGCGAGAGCCAGATTCACTTAACAACGGTGTTACTAACTTAACAACCGCAGCGATTCACTTAACAACCGCGACAGGAAAGGTCGTAAAATGGGGCAAAATTCACTTAGCAATTGTCTCGCTTAGCAATGGATATTTTGGGCTCAATTTTGGTTGTAAGTCGAGGGGTACCTGTTGTTATTGTTAGTTGCGAAGTCGTGTCCGACCCATTGCGGCCCCATGGACCCCAATGTTTCTCCAGGCCTTCCTGTCCTCTACCATCTTCTGGAGTCCATTTAAGCTCACACCTCCTGCTTCAGTGACTCCATCCAGCCACCTCCTTCTCTGTCGTCCCCTTCTTCTCTTGCCCTCCATCTTTCCCAGCATCAGGCTCTTCTCCAGTGAGTCCTCCCTTCTCATTAGGTGGCCAAAGTACTTGAGTTTCAGCGTCAGGATCTGGCCTTCTAAAGAGCAGGCGGGGTTGATCTCCTCTAGGACTGACCGGTTGGATCGCCTTGCAGTCCAGGGGAGTACCTGTATGATACTGCATTTTATGCAGGTCTCTTTGTGAAACCAACTGAAACACTTACATGAGCGTAGAACCCGGGTCTTCAAACTTGGCCCTTTTAGGACTTGTGGACTTCAACTCCCAGGGTTCCTCAGCCAGCGTGCCTGGCTGAGGAATTCTGGGAGTTGAAGTCCACAAGTCATAAAAGGGCCATGTTTGAAGAGCCCTGGTGTAGACTAATCTTTAACCATTTTTTTATCTTTGATATTGATTTTACTATCAGATGGGACCTTTTTTGTCACTGAAAATAAGTTGCCTTTAATATATTTTTACACTGACAGGGTAAGATGTACATCAGCGAAAGCAAATTGTCTGAGATGTAGGGGCTACATCTAATCAAAGGTGAATGGTAGTCCTCAAATTATGATGGCAACGGGGACCAGAAGTTCCATTGCTAAACCATGTAGTCATAAAGTACATCACGTGATTGCATCGCATAGTGACAGCAATCATGCCAATCCCAGTTGCTGTCATAATTTCAGGGCTGTGTGGATCATAAAGCAAGGAGAGGCCACAAGCAATTACTTGGGAATGTGGGCATGTGTGGGATGCAGTGGGGCTCCTGAGGGAAAAAAGTGACAGGAGCTGCTTGTGATATTCCCTGTCGGCTTAATAAGAATAAGAATAAGAATAATGTTGGAAGGGACCTTGGAGGTCATCTAGTCCAACCCCCTGCTCAGGCAGGAAACCCTATACCATTTCGGACAAATGGCTGTCCAGTCTCTTCTTAAAAACTTCCAGTGTTGGAGCATTCACCACTTCTGGAGGCAGGTTGTTCTACTGGTTAATTGTTCTAACTGTCAGGAAGTTTCTCCTTAGTTCTAGGTTGCTTCTCTCCTTGATTAGTTTCCATCTGTTGCTTCTTGTCCTGCCTTCAGGCGCCTTGGAAAATAGCTTGACTCCCTCTTCTTTGGGGCAGCCCCTGAGATATTGGAATACTGCAGCAGCCGTTCCTTATATGTTTTAGCCTCCAGTCTCCTAATCATTTTTGTTGCTCTTCTCTGTACTCTTTCTAGGGTCTCAACATCTTTTTTACATCGTGGTGACCAAAACTGGATGCAGTATTCCAAGTGTGGCCTTACCAAGGCGTTGTAAAGCGGTATTAATACTTCACATGGCGATCACATGATCACAGGGTGCTCAACAACCCACCCTAAATGTGAAGCGATTGCCAGGCACCCCAATCACAATCACATGACCAAGGGGGTGCTGGGACAGTGAGAACGTCAAGGGCTGGTTGTAACTTCAAACAGTTGCTGAACGTTAAGTCATAAGTCAAGGAATACCTGTACAACCACATTGGATGGCTGTGAGGAAACTCTCCCATAAGCCTAATTTACTTCGAGGCTTACCTGCATCAGGAAACTAACCAATGCTCGCCACTGCTGCAGAGTCCATCAGCACCCAACATACAATGCAACAATTGGGCCAGACTCCTTTGGTGCTACTGGACTCACAATGAAACTCTCCAGGGCTGAAGTAAAATGGATTCTAAAACTGCAAAACTGCTTGCCTGCCGTCAAGTTTGCTTTAAAAACAGCTTTGGAGTCGATATTACACATTAGCAAGGGCCCTGAAGAGCTCTTGTTCAAGAACTTTGCTCTCCTACGCTGGTACAGCATGTGCCTTGGCAGTGACACAAAATGCCCTTTCCACCCCAAGTTTCCATATGGCTTCACTGCAAAGAGAGCAGAAGCTTGCAAACTGCTGTTAGAAAGGGATTCTCCCATTCTAACCCAGCCAACTGGCTTCCTTAAAAAAAAAAAAGCCACAGAATTAATTGGCACCCTGACACTTCAATTATTCACAAGCGCTGCAACTCTTCAAAGGCTGAAACGTATTTAGGGGGGAAACTATTTATTATGATTCTTAAGGGAACTCAAGATGCACAACACACCCACACTGGGCTGAATAAGGCTATTGGACGGAATCAAAGTGATACACAGCTTTGGGGGAGATTGTTTAGATCAGTAGTTCTCGACCTGTGGTTTGAGGATCTCGGGGGGGGGGGGCGATGTCATCACAGGGGGTCCGCAAAAGCTTGAAGAAATGCTATGATTAAATCTTGAGTTAACTCTTAGGGGTCCATGGGCATGGTTCATGGCCACAAAAGGTATTTAAAGGGGGTCTGTGGTGAAGAAAAAGTTGAGAACCACTGGTTTAGATAAAGCTAAATATCCAATTGCCACCAGTCCAACTGCTTGCACTGTGTCTATATGGCTCCTAAGAAGACAGCTGGCCTTTTATAGGAAAAGGGAAGAACGGAAAAAATCCACTGCCCTGTTACTTCTGGGAAGTCTCCCTCAAATCAAGCTTGGTTCTCAAACCAAGTGTGACTTCATGGATATGTCCTTGCAGTTTTCTTGGCAGATGCAGAGAGAAGCAGTTTAGCCTATTAGCAGTGATGGCGAACCTTTTAGAGACCGAGTGCCCAAACTGCAACCCCAAACCCACTTATTTATCAAAAAGTGCCAACATGGCAATTTAATCTGAATACAGAGGTTTTAGTTTAGAAAAAACAACTCATACATTAACATCTTTTGTCTTAAAAGAAAAACAGAATAACACAGCTTTCAATGATACCAACAACTTTTTACTGAACGGTAAAAGTTTGCATTTGGCCTGCTTTTGAACAATTAATGTGATTTTTGCTGTTGTATGCATGCTGATAATTTGTCTAACCTTGGCTTATACTTTGTAAGTTTGAGAGCAACACATGCAGCACTCAGGTCATCTGTTAGTCTGTTTCTGGTGTCAGATTTGATATAATTCAAAGCTGAAAACAGTGCGCTCGCTCCGGAGGCTTGTTTTGGCTAGGAAGGGACTTGAGAAATGGCTTTTTTCTGCGAAAACGTAGCCAAAGAGTGAGGCACATGTGCCCACAGAGAGGGCTCTGAGGGCTCCCACTGGCACGCGTGCCATAGGTTCGCCACCACTGGCCTATAGCCTGGTACCGATATTTCCTAATCTTCCATTAAGACCCTAACCCAGGGGTAGGCAACCTTGGCTCTTTTATGACTCGTGGACTTCAACTCCCAGAATTCCTGAGCCAGCCACGCTGAGGGGAAAGAGCGAGGTTTCCAAGCTGAGCCATGCTGGCTCAGGAATTCTGGGAGTTGAAGTCCACGAGTCATAAAAGAGCCAAGGTTGCCTATCTCTGCCCTAACTAGACCTGATTTTGCTCAGCTTCTGAGCCCAGACAAGGCCAGGAAGAGCCTGGTAGCTGGTGAAGGTCTTCACTTCCTCGCCTCCTACAGACTATCGCTTTCGGCCAATCTTGCGATCAAGTTAGAAAATGTCTTTGTGTAAAAGAGTGCAAGATACAATTGAAGGGGGTTTCCACTGCATAGGATTTTCACCACTGCCTATTTCAATGTAAACAGGATGAACTCATGGAGAAAACATATGGCTGTTGGGCCCCTAAACAAATACGTTAATCTGTTGAGTCAGCATGCTATATTTATCTGTGTTTTAGTAAAACTAGGGCAAAATGTATTTATTTTGATTGATATCCTTGTTCTGACTTGAGAATTTAGAGTGATGTACGCAAAAGTTCCAGCTGCAATATGGTATCCAGCTGAAACAGTTGAACATTTTTTTGGCCTTCCATGAAGCCTTTACCATAAAAAATGTCTTAAGCAACACCACTAAAAGAGATATATACACCGCCCTGAGTCCTGCGGGAGAAGGGCGGTATAGAAATTAAATTAATAATAAATTAATAAATTAATAATATACTGGGATGACCACCACACAGTGGTGGGATTCAGCCAGTTCGCACCACTTCGGCAGAACCGGTAGCTAATTTTTTGTTGCCCAGGCCCAGAATGGACTTCCTGGAGCGGCATCCACACAGAGAACCGGTTGTTCAACTATTTGAATCCCACCACTGCCACCACAAATAGTATTCCTACAGGATAATTCTTCCAGCCCCAATGACAACAACGCTTTTGGAATGTTTTTATGATTAACTAATTAATAAAATGTTACTAGATAAACCATGAGTTGTTGGGTCATTGTTTTAGAGATATTTCTTTATCAGATGCCTCAAAGCCTTCTACAAGGGCAGAGCTTCTAATGTACTTGAAAAATTCTTAAAAATTCAGGGAGATATTGAGAAAAGCATCTGCCTTGAAAGCAGCCCTTGTTGAACTGTATAGCACAGTCAAACATCAGCAGCAGCTGACCACAGAAAATGTTTTATCACACTTTGTATTCTGTCATGGCTCTCGGATTTGGGATGCATGCTCAATTGGAAGTACCTTGGTTGAAAAATTCTCATTTTATGATGCACTGTTTCACCTAGTTAAATGTTACAGACACGAGAGTACCAATATATATAGATTAGTAAGATATACTGATCAAAAAAATCCAACTCTGAACAATTCTTACTAGTTAATATATCGCAAAAGATATAGAACTGCTGTCATTTTTGACTGCCAACTGTCTATGGAATTTTCCCCATATATCCCTACGGCTTATGAAATGCTTGGCTAAAACTGAAAAGTTCAAATAGTTTCAATTTCAATGTCCTTGATAACCAGTTGCTTAAAGGCAAATGATAAAAAAAAAAGCTTTATGACATTACAGCGGTAAGATAAATAACGGATAGTAGAAAGTCTGTAAAACCCACGTTTAATCTCTAGACAATTACAGGTAGTCCCCGGCTTACGACCACAGATGAGCCCAACATTTCTGTTGTCAAGTGAGACATTTGACAAGTGGGTTTTGCCCATTTTATGATCTTTCTTGCCACAGTTGTTAAGTGAATCACTGCAGTTGATAAGTTAGTAACCTGGTGGTTAAGTGAATCTGGCTTCCCCACTGAGACTTTGCTTGTCAGACGGTCGCAAAAGGGGATCACGTGACCCTGAGACACAGCAATGGTCGTAAGTATGAGTCAGTTGCCAAACGTCTGAATTTTGATCAGGTGACCACGAGGATGCTACAAAGATAACTGTGAAAAATGGTCATAAGTCACTTCTTTCAGTGCCATTGTAACTTTGAACGGTCACTAAATGAACGGTTGTAAGTCGAGGACTTCCTGTATAAGGCATACTGGATAACCCTGGTAAATCAGCACACCATCTTATAAGGCAAGGACTCCAAAGCTTTGCATACCGGAGAGACATTTATAATTCAGGCATGCTTCAGTTTTATTTCGGGCAAGCTGTTTTCCTAAAACACACTTACTTTTGTTTTTTAAAACCACAAAGAATGGAACAAATTCTGGATCTTAAAATGGTAAAATGGGACCCATTAAAGAATAAAAAGAGGGAAAGTCTGAAAGTCATCCAGCGGCAACAGCAAATGTGACTTCACTCCTGGATTATATTTCTATATTTAGTTTATGCCTAATATGGATTCAACTGCAGGCTACAGCAACTTCCTCTCAGAGAGAGAGAAAAAAAAAGCTCCTTGCTTTGTTTAGCCAACAATGCAAGGATTAAATAATGGCTTCGGGGAGAAACACTGCACAGCCTTGTAATTAACCTGATTTACTCTTAGGCTAACAAAAGCAAGCTTTAGTAGTGAAATTCGATAGCGCCGGATTTTATTCACTTCTCCAAGGTTTAAGGCATGAGCTAAGTGACACTAAAACCATTATTTCCCCATAACGGTAATTACAGATAATCCCTGACTTACAGTCCTCACATTTATGACTGTCAAAACATCCCCATGGTCACATGATCAAAATTCAGGCAATAGGCAACCAGCATTTATCTATAACAGTTGCAGCATCTTGGGGTTGAGAGATTGTCATTTGCAACCTTCCAAGCCGGCTTCTGAAAAGCAAAGTCAATGGGGGAAAACTGGATTCATTTAATGACCTTGTGATTCACTTAACAACTGCAATGATTCGCTAGCCACTGAGCAAATTAGGTCGTACAATCAAGCAAGACTCACTTAACCACCTTATTTTGCAATGGAAATGTTAAGTCCATTCAATTGTACAATTCAACTGTAGACAGAAATCAAGGTCTACCTGCGTCTGAATGATTTAATTTGTCACTAACATAACATAATGGAAGGAGGGAGGCCAATAGAATATTGTAGCTCCTTCCCAAAATGACGTTATCAGAGACTATGTTTTTGGCTACGCTTTTGGTGCTTAAGTGTTTTTAGTTTTTAGTATTTTAACTATTGATCTTGTGGTTATGTTTTTTTCTTTCTTCTCTTACAACTGTTTTTCCTTTTTGCGGTAGATCTCTTTCGATAAAAGAGATTTGGTGGGACAGAAATGAAATTAGTAAAAGTAATAATTACCATAAAAATTGTAAGCAAAGGCTATACTGGTTTTAAACTCATAAATCAAGCACAAAACATAATGTGTAAAAGAAACACTGTTCCACAAAAAATTCTAAAAGAGGGATACAATTTAGCATATAGTGCACAAGGGTAACAATTTTTTTATATCTGTTTATTCCAGTGGAAAATATGTCCTTGATCACAAGATTGGTTTTTCTTTAAATTGGAATACAGTGTAAAGATACTAAGCAGATTTGCTTCCACCCAAAGCAATGGGATTTAGAAGGATTTAGATCCTTCAGTTTGAATCACTGGGACCACTAAATGCTGCATCTGGCAGCAATGCCTGTGTTGTTCATGATCTATCTAGCACTGTCGCACTAGATCATCACTATTCAACACGACTTATACTAGTGGCATTTGGCTGCAAGTCATATTGGGGTATGTTTGTTTGGCTTAGTGCAATGGTGGCGAACCTACGGCACGCGTGCCAGAGGCGGCACTCGGAGCCCTCTCTGTGGGCACACGTGCCGTTGCCCCAGCCTTGTCTCCCCCCACGACCCCCTCTCGGCAGCAGCCCCCCTGGAGGAGAGTTGCCCCTGAGCGTGGCCCACGCGGAGCAGCACAACCAAGGACATGGCAGCCAGGCAGCGTAGACAAGATTCTGCCCTCACGCCCCATCGCGCACAGTTGATACTGCGGGGCGCAGGCAGAGGGCATGGCCATGGCACTGCTGGGCTGCCTGGGCGATTTGCGGCGGGCCCTGGAGGCGGTGAGTGGCCCTGCGGGCAGGCAGGGTGGGAGCGGGGCAGGGGGTGGAGCGGGGCGGGGCCAGTTTTTGGGCACTCGGTCTCTAAAAGGTTCGCCATCACTGGCTTAGTGTATTGTATGAAACTAACCATTTGCAATTTATCAAACAAATCATGGTAAACATGGCCAAGTATAATGTAGATATCGTTGTAAGCAGCTTGGACAGAATATTTGGATGCTATTTTTTTTTCCCCATTCAACAGGGTTCAATTCTTGAACACATCCCTGCTGTTTTCTTGGCAAGGTTTTGCAAAAGTGGTTTGAAATTGCCTCCTTCCTAGGGCTGAATAATAGAGACTGGTCCATAGTCACTTAGCTGGTTTTGTGCCAAAGGTGGGACTATAACTCACGGACTCCTGGTTTCTAGCCCAATGACTTAACCATTACCTCAAACTGGCTCTCTTTTTTGACTACTATAGCTGGGCTAAAATGCTGAATATTTCAGAGCTGCAGAGGGAAACTGCTTTCATATTCCCCCCAAAATGCATTGCTAACAAGTACATTTCTAGTATTTTGGACTTTAATGTCTTCTGTGGAATCCTTAGTGTGATTATTTGAAGGGATATCTCTGCATACATGTGAAGAGTCCAACTTTGAAACCCATCTGCCAAGTAGCAGTTAAAGTAACAGAGATCAAATAATGCTTTCTAGCTTTGTCTGGAAAAGTTGTTAAAGCTTTGGTTGAATCTCTGGTCATTTTATACGATTTTGCAATTTAATTATGCCTTGCTTTGTTTCTCAGTTTGTTATACAATCATCAAGACACTTCAGGGACAAATGTTTTGACCAAACTACATAGCGCAAACTCTTTCTGTAAAAATAGCACAAACTCTTTCTGTAAAAATAGCACAAACTCTTTCTGTAAAAATATTGTCTCCGTCTTCAAAGCAGTGCAAAAACAATTAGTTAGGACAGAATCTGCAGCTAGAGTTACACTACTATAAATAGGAATGCTTAAAGCGGATATAGGAAGAGCACAGCAACTCCATTCAACATTTCAAGTTCTTTGAAATGCTTCATGCTACCACTCTCCGCTCAAATTCAGCAGTGTGTTTTCCTTAATATCTGAAACCCGTTTTTTCCATTACTTCATTTAGCCATGTTGCATTTTCATGAAACTAGGAAACCGAGAATTCAGTTGCATCACTGCAAAACGACAAATATAACACGATCTGGTAATGGGTCCTCCTAATCCGTGACAACTCCAACATTCATATTTAATTTTGAGCCCAAAATTTCAATGGTTAAGCAAGGCACTTGCTAAGTGAGTTTTGCCGCATCTTAGAGGAGATCAACCCTGACTGCTCCTTAGAAGGCCAGATCCTGAAGTTGAAACTCAAGTACTTTGGCCACCTAATGAGAAGGAAGGACTCACTGGAGAAGAGCCTAATGCTGGGAAAGATGGAGGGCAATAGAAGAAGGGGACAACAGAGAATGAGGTGGCTGGATGGAGTCATTGAAGCAGTAGGCATGAGCTTAAATAAATTCCAGAAGATGGTGGAGGACAGGAAGGCCCGGAGGAACATTGTACATGGGGTCGCGATGGGTCGGACACGACTTCACAACTAACAACAACAACAATGATCTTTCTTGCCACAGTTGTTAAGTAAATCATTGCAGTTGTTAAGTTAGTAACACGGTTATTAAGGGAATCTGGCTCCTGTATTGACTTTGCTTGTCAGAAAGTCACAATTGCCCGGGGACACGGCAACCATCATAAATGTATGCCAGTTGCCAGGTGTCTGAATTTTGATCATGTGACCGTGGAGATGCTACAATGGTCTTAAATGTCAAAAATGGTCATGTCATTTTTTTTCAGTGCCATTATAACTTCGAACAATCATTAATCAAATGGTTGTAAGTCAAGGATTATTTATAACTCTTCCCAGCACAACCATATCTGTGAAATTTTTGAGAGCCCATTCCAGACATTTTCAGAAGTGCAACATCATGGCTCAATTAAACCACGTTACACATGTTACCTCTGAGTAAGATTGCTCCCTGAAAAGCAGTTACCCCAAAGTCAGAAAATGTTATGCACACTAGCCTTGAGGTAAGCGAGGGAGGGAGAAATTCTTGAAACTGAATTGGAGAGCAAGTTAAGTTCTATATCAGGAACTCGGCCCCTGAATGGCAAGCTGAGATCTAAAAAAGCCCAAGGTCTAAATAAGCAGGATAAAAGATAAATTTTAATGCAAATCCAATCAAGTTCAATCGAAGTCAAATATAGCTATTATTCCCCTTGCCTGCAATAGCTTCTCTTTCGTTCAGACTTGATGGCCTTGAAAGCAGCCTAATTCTAATCAAGAGAGATGCATCTTGACAATCAACTCCAAAGCTAGACAGGGTCCCAAGAAAACATTAAAGCAGAGATATCCAAACACTGCTGTTTGGGGAATTCTGGGAGTTGAAGTCCACAGGTCTTAAAGTGGCCAAAGTTGGACAGCCGTGCGTTTAAAGCTGGTGTGCTTAAAACTGAACCCGATATGACTTTTCTCTTTCAACTGGTAATTTTCTCAATGACTGAGATTAGGGCAAAACATTAGACAATGAGAACATCGTCAAAGCACAGATGTCGCCTCCAGGCACTTTCTTTATGCTGCTTCAACATGCATCAACAACTGTAAGCGTGGATTCGGGTTTTATAAAATCAAAGTCAAAGAAAGCAGAGACGCTTGCAGATTCAAAGAGGAAAAACGAAGCAACATCTGAGAATGACTAATAGAGAACCTACAGATGAACAAAGTGACTTGGCCTCTTTCAGCCACAGTTGAAAAATTATGATCCAGCCCTTAAAAGCCTGGCTTTCTTCCTGCAGAAACCATAGCTACAGTCCTGATACCACTGTGAGGTTCTGCAGATAACTGGTTTAACTGCTTAATATACTAATTTTGCCTCCATGAGCTAATCTCTAAAAAGGTTTAGCTGCTACAGTGGTTTCCCTCTGCTTATTTCATTTCAAAGAAGCGTCAGTAAGTTTATGCAATTCTTCTATTTTTCCCTGATAAACAGCCAAGTTCTGCTTTCAACATGGTCCAAATGCTTCCATTGCCATTTTTCATGTATATCCACTAAGAGTTGTTACCTATTCCTTTCCAGCTGCAGTCAAAGCAAGAGCATTATGGTATCCTTGGATGACCACCCTCTGCCAAAACCTATAGAGAGAGTTAGCCCTTAAAGCACAGAGGTTTAACACAACAGCAATTTATGTCCACCTAAAATATGAGAAGCGGAAGCAGGATGAAGATGTTTGAAACTCACTTAGCAGATCCTCCTGCAGAGCAGACACCAAGAAAATCTTTAGGACTCAACAAAGTCACTACAGGCAGTCAACATACAACCACAATGGAGTCCAAAATTTCCATTGTTCTATCAGACATGGAGATGACCATGAAGATTTTTTTCAGGGAAATATAAGGCAGATTCAAGGACAGGGTATCTGTTGCCCCCAGAATCCAAGGCTACCTACCTTAAAACAGTGTTTCTCAACCGTGACCACTTTAATGTATGGACTTCAATTCTCAGAATACTCCAGCCAATATGCTGATTGCAGACTTTTGGGAACTGAAGTGCACAAATCTTAAAGTTGCCATGGTAGAGAAATACCACCTTAAAATCTCCAGCTGTTAATAGCCCAAAATTGGAAGAGCCCAATTCTGCCTACGATGGGAGACTGGAGATTGAAAGTTTCGTATCTTGCTGAAATGGCAAAGATTTCGGCTTACTTGAAGAACCATTCGAATGAACAATTTTTATCAATATGGAGAAGATGGATTGTTTATATTCAAAAGAAACATAGAGTGGTAGAATATAATTTAGGTTTCTAGATTTTCTTAAGTTTGTTTACTTCTATCTTTTCTTGTAGATTAAGATAATTTGTGGAGTTAGAGATATTAGTATTTGTTTACTTTTATATGAATATTATCCTGGGATTAGGTTTGGGAAGTTCTGGGGGGGGTGGGGGGTTATTGATTGTTTATTGTGTTTACTTAAGATTGTTTTTTTTATGATGGAAAAAATAAATAAAATTTTCAAAAAAAAAAAAAAAATCTCCAGCTGTTAGGAAACAGACGAATAGCATTGGCCAGGCCATCTTCTTCTTATATCCAGAACCAGATAATGATAGCAATAGCACTTAGACTTATACACTTTATACCACTTTATACTTTATATGGCTGATTTCCCTATCCTTGTGAGCTTCTTGGATTCATCTGATTGACCATTTATGTGACTTATGTGAAATGTTGGGCTCAATTGTTGTCGTAAATCAAGGACTACCTGCACTGCAAGATTAGCCAGCCTTTGTTCTTACCTCTTTTTCTGGAAGATATACGGTTGCTATCTTGGCAAACTCATTTGGAGAAAGACCCAGAAAGAACATGAGAAGTCAAGATTCTTTTGACAAGAATGTGTGTTGCAGGCAACTAAAGGCAATCTGCCATATTTGTTGCAATAAAGAGATTTGAGACAGGCTTCTGAATTCACGGTTTACTTTCATCCTCCCAATTCAACTAACCCCAGTAATTGCCTCTCTTCCATCCTTAAGTCCCAAAGCAAGTAAGGTCATTTTTCTAGCAATAAGGCAAACAGATGTTTTACCAGCAAGCATAGGAAGTTCGGATCAGCACCTTTCTTAACTGCACCAGGTCCAAACTATCATTTAGTTTGTCAAATTACTATTGCAGCACGTTTAATATGTCTCTTCTTCTGCAACAGTTGTTTATGTATACTGAATTTATTTCCAAAGCCTACAAATTATTGAGTTATTTGCAACTGTGTACATTAAGGTCTCAAATCCTATCTAAATAATTTCCCGTTGGTCTAATTAGCCATTAGAAAGTGACTCGTATGCTCATTGTCCCCCCAAAAAAGTTGGCAAGTCTTTATTTTTTCCAAGTTCACAGAAGGGGAGGGAGAATCATGCGCATATAACGGTACCGACCCATCACAATTAACCCTCTTCTCAAATTAGCCATTATTCGGTCACAATATTTGAGTGCCTTGGACACAGATCTAAATTGAATGAACCTTATAAATCTTTGCAATCCTATTCTTAAGCTAAGCCTTTTCTTCATTTTGTCTATGGAGATTCTCAGTCATCCAGGTCCTGGTTGTCCCCAAAGAGCTTTTTCAAGAGGCAACAGGACTTTTATTTTTCCTTGAAGATGTTTCACTTCTCATCCAAGAAGCTTCTTCAGTTCTGACTCAATGGTGAAGAATGGAAGGAGGTCATCTGGTCGTTAGCACTCTCTCTGAGGGTCGCTTTCTTCATTTTGTACCAAAATGCAAATCAAGGATGCGTGACACAGCAATGACACTGGCAACTACAAATGGGCTTAACTCTTAGGGCCAGGAAAAAAAAAATAGGCTGTGGATTTAGTTAAATAGAAACCCTCATAGAATCACTTTTCTGAAGCAGAATGCAGCTCGTTCCTTAGTTGTTGTTTTTTTAAAAAAAAAAAAAACCCAGAAAAGCGGGACACACAGCAAGCATATTTTTTTTAAAAAAATGTATGGTCTCACACTTTAGCTCTATTTGTATTGTGTGGAGTAACACCATTCACCAGGGTTATTTTGAAATGCCAAATGCTTTGGCTTGTGACCAGTTTTCAAGAAGTGGGCAGCACAGAACAGTTTCAATTCTTTTGCATATCAGCTTTTATAGTTTCAGAATAGCACTTCCAGTCAGCCGTTTCTACACTTTATAAGCAGCAGTACCATAATATGCTTCTCTGTTCATGGTGTCTCCCAGAAAAGGCCAAGAATTATCCAGGCAACCAAGATTTTGAGAAGACAATTTACAGCAGAACTAATACTACGGTAGTACCCGGTTTCTATCTGCCAAAAGGCATATTTTAACTGATCTATGTAAAGGAACAGCATTGGCAAAGCCATCTTCTTATATCCAAAACCAGACAATGATAGCAATAGCACTTAGACTTATACACCTTATACCAGTGGTGGGGAACCTATGGCACGGGTGCCAGAGGCGGCACGCAGAGCCCTCTCTGTGGGCACGCGAGCCATCGCCCCAGTCCTAGGCCTTCAGCTGGGTTTTATAAAACCTTTTCGCTTTAGGCCTCTGCCGCCGTGTGCAAAAAAAAAAAAAGGTTCAATCAGTCAATGTCAACTTCTCGCGGGGAAAAAAAAGATCTTGCAAAGTTGGAATTGATTGATTGAACTTTTTAGTCCCACCCAGTCTGCCGTTACCACCGCAGCCACGCTCACCCAACTGGCCACACCCAGCCAATGGGCCACACCCACCCGACACTCGACGATGCATAAGTGGGGTTTGGGTTGCAGTTTGGGCACTCGGTCTCTTAAAGGTTCGCCATCACTGCCTTATACACTTATACACTTATTCTTAGTGCTTTATGGCCCTAGTCAGCATATTGATTCCAAACAATCTGGGTGTTCATTTTACCAGCCTTGGAGGAATGGGAGGCTGAGTCAACCTTGAGTCGGTCAGGATCAAACTCCTGGCAGGGGGCAGAGCTAGCCTGCAATACTGCATTCTAACTGATTGTCACACCCTGCACACAAAATATGCCAGATGGATTGAAGAAGCCTACAGTTTGTAAATTGTTATCTTGATCTTAATAAAGGAAAAGACCAGAAAAAACACGGGACAGCATAATAACAAATCTTCTTCATAGTTCAAAACCAAACGTAAATGGGTACATATTAGCGTGTAAGGCCTCTCACACAAACCTTTTCTTCTCTTTAATATGTAAAACCTTGTAAGATATTGTGAAATGTTAAAACTTAGCAATTTTATATAACAATACATAGATTTTTTTATCAAACATAACATGATGAATTTCAGGGTGCCAATTCATCTAAGAGACAGCCCCCCCCCATTTAAAGAATCAGGCCTCCTGTATAAGAGACAGCCCCCCCCCATTTAAAGAATCAGCCCCCCCCATTTAAAGAATCAGCCCCCCCATTTAAAGAATCAGGCCTCCTGTATAATCAGGCCTCCTGTATAACTCCTGTTTAAAGAATCAGGCCTCCCCCCAAAAATAATTTCAATACAGACAATATTTTACATACACAGTGCACATTAAGAATAATGAATAACATGCTAATTATGCCACATGAATTATATCCCAATCTTCGTGAGACTAAGATAGAATGTCATTACCATTTCTACAGTGCTAGATACAGGAAATGAGCTTCCTTTATTAAGTATTTATACTGAACCTGTTAGTGAATGAGATATTAGCTGATTCTGCTTGATCAGCATTACGACAGCAAATATTTGCATTGAAGGTTAACTTAGACAGTAGGAAGACCAACACGCTTGATGGCAGGCACAGATGTAAGTTACTCATTACCACAGACCATCAGGAAAAAGCACTACAAGCAAATTATATTTTACCTCTGCATCAAGGTTTGCTTTGAAAATATCCTCTAGCAGGAATAGACCATGAATAGACCGTAGCTCAGCATATTTTTATTTCATGGGAATTAGTAAAGTTGTAGTAAAGTTAAGTGTACTTAACACTTAATTAAGTGTACTTAACACTTAATTTCCATCTTTTTCTTTTTTTTTTTTTTTGCAAATGTCAGTTTGTAAAAATCACTTTGTGAGGAGACAAGTTCTGTGGACAGGGAGGGGGGGAAACCCTAGAAATAATCTCAACTTTTAACTTTGAGAGCACATCACTTCCCCCCTTTAACAATATAGCCTACTTGTTTTTGAACACTGATAGCATAGATATCAAAACAGAAATCAACTTATTACCGAGACTGGGGAAAGGGTAATTTTATGGTTGAAGGATGCACACTAATAAAGGGAAACTATTTTTTCCCTATCTAATCTTCCTTTCAGTTAAATATAATAATCATTTTCCTCAAAGACTCAAAATCAAAGTCTCTACACAAAGTAGCCCAGGTTAGGTGGCATAACTTCAGATAAACCAATATCTTACGAACGTTATAATATTAACTTCTATCATTTCCATCAGCATTTAGAAATGACCACCTAATACAGGCGTGTTCAACCCATGGCCTTGGCTCTTTTATGACTCGTGGACTTCAACTCCCAGAATTCCTGAGCCAGCCATGCTGAGGGGAAAGGGAGAGGTTTCCATGCTGAGCCATGCTGGCTCAGGGATTCTGGGAGTTGAAGTCCACGAGTCATAAAAGAGCCAAGGTTGCCTACCCCTGGCCTATGGGCTGCACGCGACTCTGGACAGTTAATAATACAGCTGCACAAGATAGTAAACTTTTAACATGATGTGATTTACATCCATTAACTATATATTTTATATGCGGCCCAAGATAATTCCTCTTCACTCACTGCGGCCCAGGCAAGCCAAAAGGTTGGACATCCATGACCTAACATAAATAACATGCAACCACTTGTTTATGGTCGCTAAACAAATGGTTTTAAGTCAAGGACTACCTGTCTTTATAGACCATTTGAAGCTAAAATGGCACTGAAAAAAGTAACATTATCATTTTTCCGTGGCAAGAAATGCCGTAAAAGGTGGCAAAACCCGCTGTCTTGCTTAGCAATGGAAATTTTGGGCTCAACAGTCACTCCCCTGCTTGAAAGGAGAAATCTTTAATATATGCAACTCACATCAGCAAAAAGTTGCATCATAACCAGTAAAGCAAGCGATGAGAACAGGGATGGAACGCAGGCATGTGTACACCGCATGCCGGACATAAATATACACATTTATGCACGTTTAATAAAATATGTAATACAGATTTGTTTTTATTACGGCTCCTTATAATTCCCCAAAGCCCATTTTTTGCAGAAGTGGAACTCAAGCCAAGTCTTCTGATACTACTTCCAAGAGCAAGTAATGAGTAATGGACTATTCATGGACTGCATGAAGTAATGACTTCTGGAGAACATGACTTCATGCAGACTCCATCAGTTCCCCACCCTTTATTTCCAGCTAAGGATTTCTGCTCTCAACTGAGCCTGCGTCATGCCAGAGCGAAGGGGGGGGGGGGCTGGAATGGGTGTATCCATGTGCTACGGCAAAGAATTATGGATGCATGGGAAAATGCAAAGAGGAAGATTTTATTAACACAGCACTAGAGAACAGAGCTTGTTCCTGAAGGCGAGGCCATTCTGAACTTATATAAAAACTAAAGAATGGTTATGATCAAACAAAGCAAAGGTTAGGCTATGGCAATACAAACATATGATTTCCCCAAACAGCGGTGTTATATATTCCTTGATGTAACTTCTGCTTTACTAAGGACTAGAAATATAAATGCTCGATAAAAAATATTTCAGGTAAAAAAATAGAACTTATATGTCACAAAAAATCATGCCAATATTAATCAGCACTATATATATGTGTACTCCAAAATTGGAGATGAGGAGAGGAAATAAAATAGAAAGTGTTTAAGCTCTCAATGAATCAACATAGCTCATGGAAATAGCCTCCTAATGAATATATAATTGGGAAGAAAACAACTCACATTCTCATGACAAAGCTGAGACAAGTTAAATACTTGGAAAAGCAACTATAAATCTATCGTGGGTAGGCAAGATCTATAGATGCTGAAGGGCAGAAAAATTCTCTCAACTCCAATAACTTTTCATTTTACAGAACAAGGAATACTGCCTAATCTAGCCTCTCATCACCTTTGCCTTTTTCTAAGCTCCGTGGAAGTCTCGTAGGATCCAAAGCCACTACTGAGAATGCTCCTGAACTAATACCACTGTGTAGGATTAAGCATATTGACTAGTGAAACAAAAAGGCAAAGTTAACAACTGTATAAACTTAAGATGCATTTCCATTTGACAGTACACACACAGCATTAGTCAGTTCAATCATAGCTGTAAGAATGATAGCTCAAACCTCCAGGAAACCTCAGGGATATCAAAAAGCCAGGCTAAGTTTTAGATCAGGGGTATCCAATCTTAGCAACTTTAAGATCTAGACCAGGGGTAGGCAACTTTGACTCTTTTATGACTCGTGGACTTCAACTCCCAGAATTCCTGAGCCAGCTATGCTGGATCAGGAATTCTGGGAATTGAAGTCCACGAGTCATAAAAGAGCCAAGGTTTGCCTACCCCTGGTCTAGAGTAGACCAAGAGAAGACATGATAGCAGTGTTCCAATATTTGAAGGGCTGCCATAAAGAAGAGGGAGTCAATGTATTTTCCGAACCATCAGAAGAAGACAGATGGAAACTAATCAGAGAGAGATCTAACCTAGAACTAAGGAGAAATTTCCAGACAGTGGGAACCATCAATCAGTGGAACAGCTGGGCTTCAGAAGTTGTGGGTGCTCCATCACTGGAGGCTTTTAAGGAGACCAGACAGCCATCTGTCTAACATGGCATGAGGTCTCCTGCTTGAGCAGGGAGTTGGACTAGAAGACCTTCAAGGTAACCCTTCCAACTCTGGTATTCAGCACGGCTGGCTGGGGAATTCTGGGAATTGGCATCCACAAGATTGGACACCCCTAGTCTATATAGTTTCTTCTTCATCCCCAACCAGAAAGCCCCAACCCCACCCAGACTGGAAAAGGTCCAGAAGGAAATCAACAAGGGTGTTCCAGAGTCTTCCGGCTTTTGGGATGAAGAATGTCTTTCTAATGTCTTTCTCGGAAGACTCAACTACTCGCCCACCCACCCAAGACCCCTCCCAGGATTTCTTGCGCTGTTGCTTCCCTTTTAAGAAAGAAATTGGCTTTTCATTCATTTTATGGCTTGTTTATGTTTTATGTTCAGCCGTCCAGGGTCACGTTTGTTGAGATGAGCGGGGAAATGAATAGGATGCATAAATCAATTGGTGGATAAATGCACTCAAGCCTTCACAGTTTAGGGGGCTTCCAAGGAGTCATCGAAGCCCACCTGGACCGCTCTCTGGGCTCCTCCGGGACAAGGAGAAAGCCCAGACCCGGAGGAGGGAAGCGGGCGGCGGGACCCTTTCCTCGCCCCCCGCCCCCCCCCCAGTCTTAAGGGCGCCCCCACTTCTTGCGAGCCCTTGCGAGGGCGATCGGGGGCGGGAAGGGGGGCCCGAGGGTGGGGCCATCCATCCATCCCACCCACCCACCGCCCGGGCGTAGGACTACAACGCCCACCCGCCACCGCGGGGAGAGTCAGGAGGGCGACACCCCCCCCCAGGCGGGAAAGCGGAACAAGCTGATGCCCTCAATGAGGAGCCTCTTTACCTTGACGAAGAGTTCAATGAGGGGCTCCTTGCCGCTGCCGCCGCCCACCTCCTTCATGCCGTTGACCGGCACCGAGAGCGCCATGCCGACCACCCGCACAGGAACGCCGCCCCTCACCAGCCTTGGCTCGGCTCCCTCACTCAGGATGACGGCGGGGGGGGGGGGAAACCAGAGGCGCTCGCTCGCTCGCTCGCTCGCTCTCCCTCTCTCCCGCCCTCCCGCACCTCACCAACCCCGCAAGCGCGACTGACGGGACGCTTTCAAGACGCCGACTATTTATACTAAAGGGGCGGGGCCCCAAGAAGGGGCGGGACTCGGAGGAAATGTCGAGAATTAAAAAAACGGGAAAGATGCAGCCCAGAGCGGAGCCCACCGTGGAGGGGAGGGGTTTAAGCGGGAGACGAGGGCGGGTCAACAGTACCAACCAGCCGGGCGCCGCTGAGAGGAAAGGAACCTCGCGCGCTCGATGCAGCCTGAAACGGGCGTGGTTGGAGGCGGGGAGGGCGGGGCTATATAGACTCCCGCCTCTTTTGCTTTTCTTAATTAGATGAGGGAGCGGTGGCTCTGATTGGTTGAACCGAAGACACGTCTCTCGAGTTTGGGTGGCTAAGTGATGCGGAGGGCGGGAAAAGGGCAAGTAGTGTAAGTTCTGAGCAAGAGGCTAGTCCCTGGCGAGTTTCAGTTGTTTAATACTTGATTATATTTTCAATTTTCAGTTTTACAAGGTGCCTTAAATTCAATATCGAGTGTTTTCAAAGTATCCAATAAAAGAAATCATAATGCACTGCAAACTATAATAAGTGCATCAATCTAGAACGACTATTTTTGGGTGAATTTTGACAAAATTACTGGATTCAGATTTTGAGAAATATAGAATATACTACTTAATGATCTAGGAATACAGTTACTCTGTATTTGGAGGTTAATATTGGACCTTCAAAACAGAGATTGGGCTGAAGTGCACATTTTGCATTCCTTGCTGACAGATCAATCTATGGACCAGATCAATCAGTGTTTACTAAAGTTGCTAAATTCTGCGCAGTCACGACTGGATTTCAAAAACTCAATTTACATAATTCCCATCAATCCTGGGAATTGAAATCAATACATTTCATTGAAATGTATGAAATTGATAAATGCCAAGTTTGAGAAACACTGGCTTAGATGGTACGTGGATAAATGATTGCCACTAACTTCATCTCCCTAATGTGCTAACTTCTCATTTTGTTTACAGCTGCATATTGTGTTAGTGTTCTCCTTTAGGCTAAAGCAGTGGTTCTCAACCTGTGGGTCGGGACCCCATTTGGGGTCGATCGACCATTTCATGGGGGTCGCCAAGCAAGGCTGTCCGCCATTTTTTTGTCNGTTGGGGTCGCGGCATTAAAAAGGTTGAGAACCACTGGGCTAAAGGAACACTGCTGGAACATAGTAGGGTTTATTTCTTAGTAAACCTCCTAAAATCCAGAATCTGGTAGCACCATTTCCGACTAACACATTTTTTAAAAAGGCATCAGTTTTCACAAGTTGCAGTTCAATTCATTAAATGTGAAGTTTCATCACAAAGCTTGTACTTTTTCCTAAAATGGGTTAGTTGGAAAAGAATTCCAGATTCTTTGCCATTATAGACTAATGCCATTTTCCTCCTACAAAGTAAACATACAGAACTGTGAAACTTGCTGAAATGGTTACGTGAGGTGCTTGATTAGGGAAAGAACAATAAATATTTTTATAAGAGACTGGAAACTCTTTCTGGACTATTTGCTGAAAATGGGCAAAAATGAATTGGTGATTTCAGGGTTTACTGATTAAAAGGATTATTTATGCAAAGAACGGAACCATAGTATGTAATTTGGGAGGGCAGAAACTGTTAATCATGTTTGTAATTGCTGCAAAGATCAAAAGTCATTTCTTTAAATATTTCTTTCCTCCATTTTTTTTTATATCTTTGACTTTTACGTTTCTCACTTTTTCTCTTTTCTTTTTTTAAAAATAATTTTTATTATCATTTTACTTTTTACAACTCTAATACATATTCAGACTGTGTCATTTTTATATACTTCGGATCAACATTCTATACAATATATACACTATATACATTCAATATCTAACTCACAATAGCCTTATTGTATGTATATTTCCAATTTTTGTTTCTATTATCTATCCATGTATACCATTTTTCTCTTTTCATATCTTTCTCTTTGCTACTTTTTAAACATTTCAGTAGTTTTTAATCATGTATGAACTTTTTCTTCAATATGTGTGTGTACACACACACACACACACACACACACACACACACACACACACAAGGGACTGTTCCCAAGTACTTCCAAATAAGCTTATAATTGGTGACATTTTGAGCTTATCAAAAAAGTTGGACCTCATCCAGACAGTAGCCACATCATAATCACTCAGCAGTCCACCACTAATCTATTTTAACTCTCTGCAAGGTACTGACTCCTGATTGCTATTTCTAGCCAAATACATCAGCAACTTCCAATTCCCCAGACACTTGATTTCCTGATGCCAGAATCAAACCAGGCATGAATCAGCTCCCTGAGGTCTTTGTTTAAAAGTGTTTGTGCACTGCAGTCTGGATGAAAGTTCTGCTGTTGGAAAGGGAATTAATTTAGTTCCTGGTTCTATACACATTAAAAAAAATAATTAATGTTAACTTTAAATTATTTTAATTGTAATTTTTAATTAATCAAATTAATAACTAAGTAAAATTAATAACTAAATCAAACATGTCCAACCTGTGACCCACTGGTTGCATGTAGCCCTGGACAGCTAGTAATTAATGCAGCTCCACAGTTACAATAAAAAATATTATAAAGGAAGGCGGTTGTTTATGTACATTAACTTTATTACATTTTTCATATGTGGCCCAAGACAATTCTTCTTCACTCAATGCAGCCCAGGCAGACCAAAATGTTGGACACCCATGAACTAAATAATAAAATTAATGTAATTAATTTATATTGGTCAAATTAATTTTAATTTTATTTAAATTAATCCCTAAATAATAAAAATAATAAATAAAATTGATATTAGTCGATATTGATGATGATGATGATGATGATGATGATGATGATGATGATGATGGAAGAGACCTTGGAGGTCATCTAGTCCAACCCCCTGCTCAGGCAGGAGACCCTATACTATTTCAGACAAATGGCTGTCCAGTCTCTTCTTAAAAGTGTCCAGTGTTGGAGCATTCACAGCTTCATACAGTAGTCAAATTAATTACAGTGGTCAAATTAATTAATTTTATTAATACAATTAATACATTCATGTACAGTATATGTGTGGAAATGTGATTTTAGGCTGAAGTGTAGAGCCCAGATTAAAAGGGATCAATATTCTGCTCTGTTCTGTATTGGTCCAACCACACCCAGAATTATTACATCCTTTTAAGTGGGACATTAACTAACTGGAGACATGTCAAGATTTTAAAAGGCACGGACGGAAAAACTGACTACTGTGTATTTAGCCTGAGAAGAAAAGACTGTGGGGAGACATGTTTTTAAGTAGCTGAAGGCTTGTCATGTGCAAGACAAGGCAGAATGGTTCATTGTTCCAGCGAACAGGACAAGAAACAATAGGGCTAAATTATAAAGAAACAGATTTCCTCAGAATATCAAGAAAAGTGTAGGGATTCCTCAGCATTGTTTTAACTCTCTTAGACACTCTTAACACAGGAGTCTTCAAACTCGGCCCTTTTTTGACTTGTGGACTTCAACTCCCAGAATTCCTCAGATGGGCAAGCTGGCTGAGGATTTCTGGGTGTTGAAGTCCACAAGTCATAAAAGGGCCAGGTTTGAAGACCCCCTGATCTAACAGATAGAACTGTTCAGAAAAACACTGTAATAGTATATTCTTGCATTAACCAACTGGGTTGGACTAATCCAGGGGTAGGCAACCTTGGCTCTTTTATGACTCGTGCTCAGGAATTCTGGGAGTTGAAGTCGACGAGTCATAAAAGAGCCAAGGTTGCCTACCCCTGGACTAATCAGTGTTTCTCAACCTTGACAACTTTAAGATGGGTGGACCAACTCACAGAATTACTTAGCCAGTATGCAAAAGGAATGGAAGGCCATGCTGGCTGGGGAATTCTGGGAGTTGAACTCCACCCATTTTAAAGTTGCCCAGGTTGAGAAACCTCTACTAGAGGGTTTCAGTGATATACAGTAGGCTTATATTGTTCTGCAATTTTACGTGAGGCTAAAACTTTTTGATTTTCCACGGAACTTCAGAGAGATGCAATTGTCAGCTCAGCAACCGTTGGTGCCCAAGGCTAGTGTAAAGACACAAAAGAGAGCATTATCTCACCTCTTTTTTGTTTGAGGCGAACTCCAGCATCCGTAGCTGAACTCATAGAAGTATTGAGGGAGGCTTCCAAAAGCAAACCCAATGCTGTTCTTTAAAATATCGCTAGGAAAATCTTTGCATTAAAACTGCAACTGTCAAATAAGGATGGTTCATATTAAGGGTTGTCCCATTATAATAAGCATCTGGCTGGACCTTGAACGTTGCAAAAACACCTCTACGTAGAAAGCTTCTATGGCAGTGATGGCGAACCTTTTAGAGACCGAGTACCCAAACCGCAACCCAAAACCCACTTATTTATCCCAAAGTGCCAGGGCTGCATTAGCATTGTGGTGTCCTGGGGGGGGCAGCAGGGGGGGGATGGCTGCAGTAGTCATGGCAGACTGGGTGGGCATGGCTGGGGTGGGCGTGGCCACCTCGATGTTGCTCGTGGGGGGTGCCTATGGGGGCTGGGCAGGATTGGGGGAGATCCAGGGGGTCTCTGGTGGGTGGGGCGGTGGGCAGGAGGCTTTTCCTGCAGGGTGTGGCAGGGGATAGGCAAGGTAAGGCGAGGGGCGGCTGCTGCCTGACACCATCGGCCCCTGCACACAGAGACCAGCGAGCTCATGGGGGCATGCTCTATCACCTCTACTCAGCTGCGCAAGATGCTGGCAGCATTGGCAGGCGTGCCCACAGAGAGGGCTCTGAGTGCCGCCTCTGGCACGCGTGCCATAGGTTCGCCACCACTGTCCTATGGAGTAGGAACAGAGCCTGTTTTTATACTTCACCTCAGTAAAAGTATCGTGTAGACTGCCCCATGTTGCCCTTTGTGATAAATTGGCAATAACTTCTTTCTCTCTTTTTTTTTAAAATACGCACGTGCGTCGGTGTGATAAAAATCCATCACTTAATGAGAAAGCAAATGATTTTGTTAAGTAAAACAAGCTATTTTTTTTCACCTAGAATAGCAGAAATGCTTGAAATGGCTGCGCGCAGCTTCTTGGGAACCAAACCTTTGGAGTACCTTGGAAGAATCAAATGTGCGCATGGCTGTGTAGGTAGTCCTCAACTTACAACCTTGCATTGAGTGACCGTTTGAAGTTACAACTTCACAGGAAAAAAGTAACTTGCAGTTGCTCTTCGTACTTACAACTGTGGTGTCCCCATGGTCACATGATAAAAATTTGGGTACTTGGCAACTGGCATGTATGTATGACAGTTGCAGTGTCCCGTGAGCGTGTGAACTCCCTTTACCACTTCCCAGCGTCTGACAAGCAGCCATTGGGGGAAGCCAGAGTCAGGGCCATGTGATCCACTTAACAACTGCAGTGATTTGCTTAACAATTGTGCCAAAAAGGGTAATAGAATTGGGTGCAACTCACTTAAAGCACCACCTTGCTAAGCAACAGAAATTCTGGGTCCCAGTTGTGGTCATAAGTTCAAGAGCTTATATATGCGAACATAGCACTTCCAGCTAAACTTCTGTCTTGTCTGCGTTCAATGACCCTCTTTCAAACGTGAATGGACCAGTGTTCCACTGAAACGTCCTTACGAGTGTGCCAAACATGTAGTGTGTGCGCGAAGGGTGAGCTGGCCTGAGGTCAGCCTACGACAGATGCTTTCCGGGGCCACTTGGACGCCTCCTCCCTCGGAACAGATCTGCCATTTCCAGCTGCAGCTTTCCTTGCCAAGCCTCCGCGACTGAGCGCACAATACCAGAATTCAAAAACTGATCACCCAAAAATACAGATGATATCGAGGGCAGGCTTGGCCTATTTTTTCCTCCAGGGTCTGCACTGCGATGGTCGTGATGTGGATTAAAATTTGCTTTTTTGTTAATTTACTTTTTCCTGTTCCCTGCCGGCTTCCTTTTTTTTTTTTTTCTTCTCAGGGGGCTAAAATTTATGCTTTCCCCCTCCTTTTTCCATTTCATTCTTTTCATTTGCTTTCCCTTCTGATTGGATCGTCTCTTGCTTCTCAGGTTCATGAATCGTGGGTTAGCTTCTCTCTGTACGTCGTTACGTGCAAGCCAATTATGTTTCCCATTTCACAATATGCATCTGTGCTTCTGTATTTATGTGTGTACACCCACACAGAGGCAGTCCTCGACTTACCAACCATTCGCTCAGCAATTGCTCAGTTACAGCACTGAAAAAAGGGACTTACAACTGATCTTTGCGCTTACCACCACTGCAGCATCCCCACGGTCATGTGATCAAAATTCAAGCACTTGGCAATCTGGCCGTGTATTTACAAAGGTTGCGACATACCGGAGTCACGTGACTGCCATTTGCAACCTTCCCCACCAATTTCCAACAAGCAGCCAATGGGAGAAACTGGATTTGTGTCACATGATCCACTTAACAACTGCAGTGACTGGTTCAATATCCCTGGCAATAAAGGTCATAAAATCAGGCGCAGCTCCCTTAACAAATGCCTTGCTTAGCAGTGGACGTCCTGTCCCAACGGTGGTCATATGTCAAGGACCATCTGCATCCAAGTGAGAAAATGCAGCTTCTGTCACTTGAGCCAATCCACCCTCTAGTGATCATCAGCTGTCACTGCTTAACACAAGAGCGTTAAGAATGAGCATAAAAATGACAACTTAGGCAAACTTCTGAAACTTAAGTACTCTCAAGAAACGCTGGATGTTATCAGCATACTGATAAATTTTGGGAATTGACATCCCAAAGAACTGGAACACAATATTGAACAGGACTCGCTAAAATAGCCCCATCTCAATCTGATTTTGTCTATTGAGTTAGTTGTTTCTCACCAGTAAAGGCGAACATTTGTAACTCAGAGTTGAAAGGATAAGTTGTTGTTTCTCAGCACCAGAATAGTTTCTTCCAGCCTAGGACCAAATACGTTTTAGAATATTTGATTGCCAAGCCTAGCTTTTAAGAGGTTGACATGCATACGTATTTCTTATGTCAAGAAAAGGCATACAAATATTCAAACGATCCCTAAGCCCACCCACAAAACGTGTGTGTGTGTGTGTGTGTGTGTGTGTGTGTAAGAGAGCTTATTTAGCATTCAAAATCAGCAACACTGGCTTCTCTCTCTGAACAAGCCATTAATGAGAGCAAATCAGGGCTTAAGTTCATGGTTCGGGACACAGTTCCAAGTTGTTTAGCCACTTTTAACTTAGAAAGGACACGTGGAAACGATCCAGCAGCATACAGACAACAAAATCCAGTAACTGAAGGATTTTAGATTGACGTAACCCAGACATGTCAAACACAAGGCCCAGGGCCGGATGCGGCCCGCGAAGTGGTTTCATGTGGCCCACGAAGCCATCCTGGAAACAGTGAGGGAACGGCCCCCGCTGCCTTGGCCCTGGCCCAGGCCGGCCGGGAGCCAATGTACAATTTTGCGGTGGCCATCTATGCTGAAACGCATTCAGTCTTAGCTCCACAAGGCCGTCCGGAAACAGCGAGAAACCAGCCCCTGCCGTGTCGGCCCCGCCCTCTGGGTGCGTGGTGGGGAGGTGTCACCCTTTGTGAGGATTGAAGAAATGCACCATCGCCTGGAAGTGGCCAGCAAATGGCCCTCGCCTACTTCACATATCCGGCTTGATGGGCTCTGCCCTGGTCCCACCCCTTTCTGCCAGAGACCCTCAGATCTGTCCCACTCCTGCCCAGGCCCCCACAGGCACTCTTGACGCGAATGATGTAGAGCTGGCCACACCCACTCCATCCACACCCACTCAGTAGGCCCCCCCGCCTCCCCCCCGAGGGCAACCGCAGTGCTGATGCGGCCCTCAATGAAATTGAGTTTGACACCCCTGACGTAACCAAATAGCCATTTTTGAGCAAAGCCAGATAGAAGATGTGAAGAGGGGACTGGCACTTGATTATAGAGATAAGAAAGATAAATGAGATAAGAAAGCCACTACTGGGACTATTTTCCCTTTTCCATTAAAGCAGTCATCTCATTCATCCACTGCCTTTTTTATATTTATACATAAATCAGGTTTAATGAGAGGAGGATGAGGATCAGGGAGATTCAGAACTTCCTCCAGTAACTCTTTCTCACCTATGAAACAGGTGAACTGAATGTGTAGAGGAACCTGAATGTAAATGCCCTTGTTCTTTGCATTGGGCAAGAATGGGAAGGTCAATTTTATAACAAGGAAAAGGTATGCTTGGGAAATAGCATCTCTTGGAAATGCATGGTGCTACAGAAGCTTCCAATATGCAGAGTCTACAGCGAGTGCTAGATGAGGGGCACCACCTTTAAAAGTTCCTCTTGGAAGAGAAAAGATTTCTGACACTCTTTGAAGCCCCCTTCAATGAACAGGATTGAACCCCTCAACAGCTCTACAAAACGAATATTGTTTTCTTAAAAATGAGAAAGGGAGGAGGAAAGATTGATACAGAAAGCTGAGGTCCTTTAAATTTAGAAATTTATTTTGTTTAATACACAAGCTTTGTAATAGCTTTAGTTTAAAAAAACAGAAACAAAACAAAACCCCCAATGTGAACATGACAATATCCAAAGTTCAGGTCCTCCAGGTTTTCAGAAACCACAACTCTGAAACGTACATACTATTCCAAAGGACTTTAACAAGAAGAAAGGAACCTATGAATGGGGCAACAACATTCCACAAAACAAAAATTTATGCCAAATTTGGCTGAGACTGCTGATCACAGGAACTGTTATTTTTTTAAAAGGAGAAGGTGAAAGGGATAATAAGAGGGGGAAAAAGGTACAAATTAAAAATCCAGTATACCAAATAGGTCTATCATATTATAATGAACTCACTGCCTTCTGCCAAGCAAGTTTATAAAGTAGATATGTTATTCCAATTTTAAACATAAATAGGAAACACTGAGAAACCTGGGTGTTTGGCAAGTGTTCCCACATAATTCTTTGCCAAGAGTGGCCTTCTCATGCCTACAAACCACAAACGTTCTGGAGTAAGAATTTACAATAGAAATGTTGTAAGCATTATGAGCTTTTAGAGCAGGGGTGGGCAACTGTGGCCCTTTATGTCCTGTGGAATTCAGCTGGCTCAGGACACCTGGGAGTTTGAAGTCCACGGGTCATGAAAGGCCCATAGTTGCCCAGCCCTGTTTTAGAGAAAATGTGAAGTTTGCTAGGCCCTTTTTTTAAACCATTGAACAGGAAAAGAGATAGGATGGGGAAGAGATCCTTGCTGCTCAAGAAAAGTCTAGCAAAATCATGTCAACTGTCAAAGGAGGTCACTAGTACACTGTAAATGATTTGTTTGTAATGAAAATCCATGCCCTTTTTTTTTTTTAATAAACATAGTGAACTTTAACCTAGCAATTATTACAACCAATGTTAAAGTCTAAAGCTCAAACACATTTTAGCAATTTGAAATTGAAATCTTTGAGTATAAACCAAATAAAATTTACACAAATCAAATGCTGCTTCGTCCTAAGACGGTGGAGATGGCTGCGCCTTCCTCATTGACATAGACCTCAGAGCTTTCTCGCGCAGGTGCTTTTCCAAGTCATCCAGGTTATCCTCCGCTTCGCTCTCAGTCTCCTTAACGCAATGGAAAGTCAGCAATTACTTCTATAGTTACAGAACATGAGCCTGGGTTAGATTTGGTCAGAGAGTAGAAACTTACATGAAACAAGCAGCCTAAAGAGTGAGGAGTCTTGCTATTGATTTCAACATTGAATGCTCTAGAGCAGGGGTCCTCAACCGTGGCAACTTTAAGACTTGTGGACTTCAACTCCCAGAATTCCTCAGCTGGCTGAGTTGCCAAGGTTGAGGACCCCTGCTCTAGAGCAGGGCTTTTCAACCATTCTACCACTTTTAGGATATGGCAACATCTGAGTACCACCAGTCGCCTAGCAAGGGGTCAAAAACCTGATGACCAAAAAAAAAAAAAAGGAAAAAAGTGATAAAGTACAGGTAGTCCTCGACTTACAACAGTTTGCTTAGTGACTGTTTGAAGTTACAATGGCACTGAAAAAAGTGCCCTCCAAGCCACAGCCGAGCAAGACACCTGCCTGCCCGCCTGGCGGCGCTCTTCCTCCTGTCCGAGGTTTTCATTGTTGTGAGCATTTCTGTTGAGGATTGGCAGTGGGGGTGGGGTGGGGGGGTTGTTTAATTTTTATTCCCCCCGTCTGCTGGGTGGTTGCAGCAGGTTTTGGTCACTTCACATGACCCTGGGACACTGTGACCATCATAAATATGAATCAGTTACCAAGCATCTGAATGTAAATCACAAGACCCTGGAGAGGCTGCAACATTCCAGCTGATTGGCGCTTCTTCTGGGCTCAGCAGAAGTGCCAGGATCAGTGCTGCTTTCCAGCTGATTGGCGCTTCTTCAGGGCTCAGCGGAAGCACCAGGATCAGCGCCGAGCTCCACCTGGAGCCCGGTGCTGATCCTGGTGCTTCCGCTGAGCCCTGACAGCCCTGCAGCTCCAGCCATCTCTCGCTCAGGCTTGTGCGGTGCTGCCACCGGTTCAGCTCATTCCCCTCCCCCGCTACCACTTTTCTAGGATGGTCGCGTACCACCTGCCAGGTGCCAATGTACCACAGGGGGTACACGTACCACTGGTTGAAAAGCCCTGCTCTAGAGTAGGACATAATCTCACATGCATATTGGTTTTAAGGTTAAGCCACCTACCGATGCCCAAATCATATAGCAGAGATTCCAAAACTAAACACAAACTTTGTTCCAAGAAAAAGAATATTCTTAAAAACTCTGTAAGAGGACTAGCATAATAGAATTTTAATATGATCCCCGAATCCTTAATTTAGTCATATCAATGTTCAATCTTAAAGATGAAAAAAAAAGCATTTAAGTTTATTTAAACAGAAACTTAAATATTCACCTTTTTGGGCTCCACATTTTTTTCTTGATCTTCCTCTGCAGATGTTGTCAAAGCAGCCATTGCAGCAGCTACAGCAGCCTTTTCTTTCTTATGCTTTTTGTGTTTCTTGTGCTTCTTGTCCTTTTTATGCTTCTTATCCTTCTTTTTCTTCTTCTTTTTACCACCTCCTTCCTGATCAGAAACCTGTGAGATCAAGCCATCATTTAAAACAACACATCTTAAAATTACATCTCTGCCCCATGCATTGCAAGTAGCAATTCCAAGCTGAGTCTTGACAGACATCTCTTGTTTAAGAACGGTCCACTATTTTCACCTTGAAAATAGGTTTGTCCATCAAATGCACATAAGAGATCCAGTTACAGATCTTTCCTCGTCCACATCCACAGAATTTGGTCTGTCACACTAGTCATACAGCAGTTGGAATAGGTTCACACATTCCCTGAACTGAACTCAACTATCCTTGCGTTATGGCATAAAAGTGATGTATAATCTCAGCCACTGTTCCAACCAATTAAAAAGACAGTGGATCAAATGAAGCCTCCCACGTTTACAACCAAAATTACTCACTCGTACTGGTGAGGGGCTTGGTGTTGGACTTTTAGCCTTCTTTGCAGGTGCTACTGGTGACCAGTGAGCAGAAGGGGATGCTGATCGAGCAGGTGATGGAGGTGCTGGATGCTTCTTGGGGGATGGTTCAGGGGATGCTGAAGCTGACCTGGATGAGGATCCCCTTCTCACAGAATGGGGACTTGGTGGAGAAGCCCTTAGAAAGAAGAGGCAGAACATATTATACTTTCTAGAAAAGGCAGAAAAATCAATGTTGAATAATCAAATCAGCTGTGAATTTTATAGTGCTTGATTCCAAAGTGGGGGGGGGACTTGTTTTTACTCATGGTACCTATGATACTGGAATGCCATGCATCTTGACTGGAGGAACTATTACAGCAATAGCAATAGCACTTAGAGCAGGGATAGGCAACCTTGGCTCTTTTATGACTCATGGATTTCAACTCCCAGAATTCCTGAGCCAGCATGGCTGGCTCAGGAATTCTGGGAGTTGAAGTCCATGAGTCATAAAAGAGCCAAGGTTGCCTACCCCTTAGACCAGTGGTGGCGAACCTATGGCATGGGTGCCAGAGGCGGCACTCAGAGTCCTCTCTGTGGGCACCTGTGCCGTCGCCCCAGTCCTAGTCCTTCAGCTCGGTTTTATAAAACCTTTTCACTTTAGGCCTCCGCCACCGTGTACAAAAAAAAAAGGTTCAATCAATCAGTCAATTTCAACTTCTCGTAGGAAAAAAAAAGATCTTGCAAAGTTGGAATTGATTGAACTTTTTAGTCCCACCCAGTCTGCTGTTACCGCTGCAGCCACACCCACCCAATGGGCCACACCCACCCGGCACCCGACGATGCATAAGTGGGTTTTGGGTTGCAGTTTGGGCACTCGGTCTCTAAAAGGTTTGCCATCACTGCCTTAGACTTATATACCACTTCACAGTGCTTTACAGCTCTCTCTAAGTGGCTTACAAATTCAGCAGACTGCCCCCAACAATCTGGGTCCTCATTTTGCCGACCTTGGAAGGATGGAAGGCTGAGTCAACCTTGAGCTGGTCAGGATTGAACTACTGACAGTGGGAATGCAGAGTCAGCCTGCAATACTGCATTCTAACCACTGCACCGCCACAACTCTTACAGGTATAGCCCAATAATCTAAATCAGGGGTAGGCAACCTCGGCTCTTGTATGACTCATGGACTTCAACTCCCAGAATTCCTGACTCAGGAATTCTGGGAGTTGAAGTCCATGAGTCATACAAGAGCCGAGGTTGCCTACTCCTGATCTAGATCCATGCTTTTTAAACTTGGCAACTTTTGAGATGCGTGGGCTTCAGCTCACCGTGTCCCCCAGCTACACATCTTAAAAGACGAAGACGGCTGCCCCTTTAGCCCCATGTGTATCACTTACTTCTTTGACTTCTTGGGCTCTGGAGTCCTTGAGACTCTTCTGATGGGCCTAGAGCTTGGAGACGGCGACTGCCTTCGCTGGGGTGATGAAGAAGGACCCCTGCGCAACAATGGGGGGCTGGCAGAGGTCCGTAAAGGCCTAGGCTGTGGGGAAGGTGAATGCCGCTTGTTCTGCAGTGGGGAGCGGGGTTCCCGGTTGGACCTGCTAGGAGGGGAGCTTTTCCTGTGCTTAGAAGATGCAGAGGGTGAGCGTCTCTTTGCGGGTGGAGAACTTCTCTGTTTTGGCGGTGGAGAGCGAGAGACTCTGAGCTTAGGCTGCGGAGAAGGAGAAGCCCTTCTTTTCGGGGGAGGAGATGCTGTTCGCCTCTTTGGAGGAGGGGAAGGAGAATACCTCCTCTGTATGGGAGGCGAGTATCTTCTGGGTGTAGGCGAATGCCGGCGAGGGGGTGGCGAAGGAGACCTAAGAGGTAAGAAGGCACACAAACACAGTGATCAAATTACTAAGTTGCAAGGGTTGCCTAGGCAAATCACAAGATGAGAGAACAAAAATATTGCACAAGTAAAATAGAGGAGTGGGTGATTTTTACTTCTCTGCAATTAGGTATCGCAGCAAAAACGTATCAGGAATCACCTGTTAAAATCTAAATGTTCTAATATATATTTTTTAATCTTGTTAATAGTAATAAAGTTGGAAGGGACCTTGGAGGTCATCTAGTCCAACTCTCTGCTCAGGCAGAAAACCCTGTATCATTTCAGACAAATGGCTGTCCAGTCTCTTCTTAAAAACTTCCAGTGTTGGTGCATTCATCACTTCTGGAGGCAGGTTGTTCCACTGGTTAATTGTTCTGTCAGGAAGTTTCTCCTTAGTTCTAGGTTGCTTCTCTCCTTGATTAGTTTCCACCCGTTACTTCTTGTCCTGCCTTCAGGCGCTTTGGAGAACAGCTTGACTCCCTCTTCTTTGGGGCAGCCCCTGAGATACTGGAACGCTGCTATCCTGTCCCCCCTCGTCCTTCTCTTCATTAAACTAGACATACCCAATTTCAGCAACTGTTCTTCATATGTTTTAGCCTCTAGTCCCCTGATCATCTTTGCTGCTCTTCTCTGTACTCTTTCTAGAGTCTCAACATCTTTTTTACATCGTGGTGACCAAAACTGGATGCAGTATTCCAAGTGTGGCCTTACCAAGGCCTTGTAAAGTGGTATTAATACTTCACGTGATCTTGATTCTATCCCTCTGTTAATGCAGCCTGGAACTGTGTTGGCTTTTTTGGCAGCTGCAGCACACGGCTGGCTCATTTCTAAGGGATTGTCCACTAGGACTCCGAGATCCCTCTCACAGTTACTACTATTGAGCAAGGTACCCCCTATACTATACCTGTACATTTGGTTTTTCTTTCCTAAATGTAGAACCTTACTTTTTTCACCATTGAATTTCATTTTGTTAGATAGCGTCCAGTGTTCAAGCCTGTCCACATCCTCCTGTATCTTAAGCCTGTCTTCTGGAGTGTTGGCTATTCCTCCCAGCTTGGTGTCGTCTGCAAATTTGATGAGTTCCCCATCTATCCCCTCGTCCAAATCGTTGGTAAAGATGTTGAAAAGCACTGGGCCCAGAACAGAGCCCTGGGGCACCCCACTACACACTTCCCTCCATGTAGATGCGGTTCCATTGTTGTATTATAAAGGTCAAGGCTTTTTCTGCTCTTAGTTGTTTTGTATGCGTTTTAATATATTTCTGTAAATCATCCTGAAGGGATTGGCTATTAGCAGCATAAAATGTTTTACACTTATTAAATGAATAAAGTTCCTTCCCCCCCCCCCCCAAAAAAAATACTACAATGCATGCTATGGAGTGGGACATACTGGTTTCCACATCAGGGACCAGCATTTTCTACAAGCATGCAAGACTGCAACAGCATTACCTTCGCCGTGGGGGCGACGGTGACCTGCGACGCCTTGGAGGGGGGGCAGGAGAAGGAGACCGTCGTCTTCTGGCTGGTGGTGGGGAGGGACTTCGCCTCCTTCTACTATAAGGAAAGAGGACAGTAAGTTTGAAAAAAACAAGGAGATGCTTACAGTATTATCAAGCTTTAGGTCAGGTTCCACAAGCCCCAATCCAGTGGTCAGGAATTATATCTGCAGCCAAAGACATCTGGAAACCACCATATTGCCTGCCCCTGCTTTAGGAAGTGCCTGGTTTCTACGATAGGAAACCTTACCCTTGATGATAAAGCTGAATTGTCTTGTGCATAATTGCCTGAATAGGCAACTAGTGTATAATTGAAACTTGGGAGATATATATTTGGCAATTAAGGTGGTATATAAAGTCTTCTCTTGCACAAGCGCTTCCATGTTTTTGTTTTTAAAAATTATGTTTTTGAACTTCTGCCCAGTGATCAAATAAATTATGGAAGCAATGAAGGCTGGAAGTTTAAGGGATATATTTAAATCACTTCTGCAATTTAGTAAACATTAAGTAGATCAATTAATGGGTTGCCTATTTCTTCCATTATTCTACTTCCATTATTCTAGCTTTTTTCTCCCTCACAGCTATAGTTACAAAAAAAGAAGCAGATAGCAAACACCCACTTTTACTCCACCATTTATGTTATTTACTTATTTTACTGTATTTTCTAGAAGTGGTTGTGATTAAATCAGCAGTAAATGCTCCATTCCCAAAACACATTAAATTTTAACAGAGTGACCTGCTGACCAACCTTTTAACGATTGGTGACTGCCACCTCTTTCCCATCTGCATCCTGACAGCAGTGGAGGGAGGAAAAAATTGAGAGGTCAAGGATCCCAGATTTATTTGTGAGGATGAATTATCAGGCAAAAACTGATCAAAGTTACAATATACATTGTATTGCAGTGCATAATGGCCCATATCTGCACACAACAAATCCCTTACTCATCAGGTAAATATCTACCCTTTGTGTTGCTATCAAAACTATGTAATAATGGATGAAACTGAGAAGAATGGAACAGAACCACAAAATTGTCACGGATAAAATGAAAGCAACTACTGGATACGATAGCTGGGTTCATACTGTATTTATGGAATGGTTCATTAGGGTATGAACTCAGCCATTAGGGTTTATAAACCATGGCTTTATGGCTTAATATGATGTCAAGACAGGTTCTTATTTTTTAAAAACTAGCCGTGAACAGAGAAACCATAGGTTAAGAGTGATCTGTGAATTTAGCCAGATGCTTTTAGAATATTCACTGCTACCAATTCAGAAATTCCAGTAGCTTTTATGAGATGGTCAAGAAACCATCAGTAACAAAGAAAATCAGCCTGGATACACAACAGTAATTTACCGAGGAGAAGATTCTTTCTGCCACTTTCGTGGAGAAGGAGATGGGCTGCGGGAATGTGAGTGCCGCCTCCGTCTACCCACTTCACCGTTTTTCACATTTGATTTTTTTGGTCGCTCTTCTTCAGATGATGATGATGAACCAGAATCTGAACCACAATAAATAATTATTAAAATGTGGTATAATTTTGCAGTGCAGTAACATCAATTAAAACTTTTACTCATCACTAATAAAATCAAATCTTGTTTTTTACAAATGCTTTAATATATTCATACATATTTGGGTTTCATGGGCAACAAACAAAGCTTTATTACTAGATTTTCCTCCAATTTCTTTCTCTATGCACCACTATCTCTTGCTTCTAAAAGCAAACTTTTGCTCACATTTAAGACTTCGTGTCTTAAATTGCCATCAGGACACAAGAATTCCCAGTCTATGTCAAATTACAACTTTTTCAATGGGAAAAATGTTGTTTTAAATCACTATACCAGAGAAGAAATCCCAATAAATAATAATCAACTTATTTCAAGTATACATATATAAGAATATAAAATACTATACCAGATGAAGATTGCTGGTTCTGCCTTCTGTACTGTCGTCTTTGCTGCACGGAGTCTGCAGTTGCCATTTTACCACCTTTGTCTTCTTCTAAATATTAGGCAGAAAAGAATTATATTTCACATTAACAAAGTACTTTGAGACTTAATATATACCAACTATGATCCTCCTTTGTATACATTTAAAAAAATAAGTTTTAGTTCCTTTAGGCTTTTTGGCTATGCAAATCAAATGATGACTGAGATCCGATTGCAACTTTTCCTTTCATTATCACAGACATTAGAAAATACAGGCCAATTCTGAAACGTACCCGATTCTGACAATTCAACTTTTCTTGGTTTTGGTGCAGGCGAGGGAGATTCTCTCTTTTCAATACTTTTGTGTTTAGGTGCTGAGAAGAAAAAAGTAAACAACATTTAAAACTCATTTATATCATATTCATGTGAAAGTATTTATGATTCTTATGCAAGTCATCTTATTAAAAATAATGTCAATATTTAAGAGGTCTACTTATTTCATCAACTTCAGAAAAATGTGCTAGCTATTATCATTCATATAGGAATTACTATATTGTTTCAGAGTGTATAATTTCACAATTATAACCAGCACCTAACGATCCTTTAAATGAAAAATAGTAAAGAGTTAGAGGCTGGAAAGTTCTACCTAAAAGGAGGGCATTTCTTTCAGTATTTTACATAGAAGACTGTTGATTACGACGACACACAAAACAAGTAACTGAACTGTTCAAAAATGCAGAAAAGGACTGGTCAATTCCACACAGTACGCTACAGCCCAGAAAACAGATCTTACTAGAAAGATTGCAGTTTTTCTTTTAAAGTTAGGTATTGCTAGTTAAGCACTTTAATACAGAAGTATTTGAAGCTAAAAATATTCTCAGAATGGCTTGGAGTATTTTCAAAAAATACTTCCATTTACCTGAAGTCCTATTGGGAGAAACAGAGCTACGGGCTTTTCTTGTACGATTAGATTGCTGTGGTGTTGGTGACCTACGGGGTTTGGGGGGAGGACTGGGAGGTGGGGAGGGCCGGTGTCTTCGTCTTGGGGGGCTGGCAGAAGGAGAAAGCCTTCTTGTTTTCCGAGGAGGGCTAGAGACAACTCTCTTAGGTGGCTTCTTTGGTGGCGATCGAGAACGTGAAGATGACGAGGATGAACTACTTCCTGATAATGACGCTGATGATCTCCTCCTCCTGAAAGATTAAAGGTGATATCAAGTATGCTCTAAAAATAGTCTTAAGATTGTTTTGCCGTTTCACAAACATTTTACTAACTCCTAATACAATACTTCCAATAACAGAACGTTCATTTTCTACATTATGCAGAACTATTGGTTGCATCACCTTATAGTTAGACACCATTTAGTGATGGTGAAAGTTTCTGGATTAAGAACTGGATAGTCTGAACGTTTAACATATTACACAGTGTTTTTATTCTTGGTCAAAAATCACTCAAAATAAGGGAACTGAAAAATAGTTGATCTTTTCCAAACATAAAACATCCAGATAAGCATATACGGAGTCAGCAACTAAGCTGAATTTATCACATTACATTTAAAGGAGGGCCCACAGAATTCTGACCACAATGGTAGTCAGTTCTTTTGCTCTCATCTAGTTGATGACCCCACCTTTGGTTGTAGAATTCCCAAGAACCTGGGGGAGCAACACTCATTAGAAGTAGGGCCATATGACTAAGAAACTAGACTTCTTATAAGTCTACTAAGCAAACTCAACTGCTGGTTTGTCTGCCTCAACTTTACAAATGTCAATATCAGCAGCAGTAGAAAAGGGTCCCACAGTAAATCAGAGAAGCGGTTTTAAACAACATTGCAAACAATCATCGTGTTCTACCTTGAAAGTCCTCTTGCCCAATGCATAGCCACAAATATATTTCCAACTAAGGGGCCAACTAAACTGATATATAAGTCAGTTTAAAATGCGAATAACGAAGGGAAAAAAGGTCTTAATTTGTAAGATAACAATTTTTCAAAATAAGTGGCATAAAAGTTTAATAATAAATAAGTACAAGGTTTCATAGCCTTGTTTCCCTGACAGATTTGTGTTGCAAAGCAGACCTATTCCTACCAGCCAACCTGAAACCTATTGTCTACTATCTTCTCCCCGACACCCAGAGAGCAACAAAAAGGTAATCTTCTTCCTATTTGGGGTGTGCCCTGAAGTACAATTGCTGGAACTGCAGCTAAGCTCTAACAAAGATTTGGAGGGCACCAGGATGGGACGGTCCCAAAAGATTTCAGTGTTAGTGATTGTTGCCTCTAAACTCCACAATTCTCACCGCCTCACAGGAGATCTGCTCCTTCTATGCCTGGGTGGAGGTGGAATACGTCTCGGTGGAGTTCTTCTCCTAGGAGATGGGCGTCTTCTTGGGCTAGGCCGCCTTCTTGGTGAATAAGACCTAATGGTATAAATGACAAAAAATCAGATACTGAACCCATTTGCAGAACTGAATGTTTGCAAAGTTTCCAAGGGAAGGGAGAGCAATAGCACCTGCCTACATGCCACAATGACAAACTGGTCTAGATGTCTTCTTTGTGTAGCACAGGAAAGGGGACTGTTTTATGATAATATGCATCAAGAAAGGCAAGGCTAGTATAAGTATGAAGATAGATAAAAAAAAACACCAAGAGAGGCTCATTTGCGAATAATGGATAAATATAAGCATTTTTATGGAAAACTAATTTATAAGGCTTCATATATTTAATATTCTCAATTATCATTATTAACAAGGTAAGACACACTTGCAATGGTTAACAAGGCTAGGTATAACTTGAGCTATTCTCAGAAAGAATTTGAACTATCTAACCTGGATCGTGATCTATGACGTCTTCTTGGTCTCGAATGAGATGGGGAACGTGATCGAGACTTTGATCTTGACCTAGATCGAGATGGAGATCTTGGACGAGCCTTCTCCTTTTCTTTTTCCCTTTCTTTTTTTGAAACTCTTTCTGGAGATATTTCTTTAGTATCTGGCGTAGGTTCAATTTTACCGACTTTCAAGATATCACTGTTAAAATAAAAAAGTCAAGGCTATATTATAACAACACTTATTGTATCGCTATTTTAGGACACACTATGTTATATAACAGGATATTTAGCAACTAGTATTGCTAAACAGTGCACGACATCTAATTTATAATAATAATAATAATAATAATAATAATAATAATAATAATAATAATNATGTTGGAAGGGACCTTGGAGGTCATCTAGTCCAACCCCCTGCTCAGGCAGGAAACCCTATACCATTTCAGACAAATGGCTGTCCAGTCTCTTCTTAAAAACTTCCAGTGTTGGAGCATTCACCGCTTCTGGAGGCAGGTTGTTCCACTGGTTAATTGTTCTCACTGTCAGGAAATTCCTCCTTAGTTCTTGGTTGCTTCTCTCCTTGATTAGTTTCCATCCGTTGCTTCTTGTCCAGCCTTCAGGCGCTTTGGAGAATAGCTTGACTCCCTCTTCTTTGGGGCAGCCCCTGAGATCCTGGAACACTGCTATCATGTCCCCGTCCCCCCCCCGTCTTTCTCTTCATTAGACTAGACAACCGTTCCTTCATTAGACTAGCAACCGTTCCTTATATGTTTTAGCCTCCAGTCCCCTAATCATCTTTGTTGCTCTTCTCTGTACTGTTTCTAGAGTCTCAGCACCTTTTTTACATTGTGGTGACCAAAACTGGATGCAGTATTCCAAGTGTGGCCTTACCAAGGCATTATAAAGTGGTATTAATACTTCACGTGATCTTGATTCAACAAAACCAGGAGGAAAAGAATTAATAATCTGTGGTGTTACCTGGTAGATGTGGCCTCCTGGATCAACGTTTCTTTTACTTTGATGGAAGGTTCTGGTTCTGGTGTCTCTTCTTTCTTTACTGGTGGAGGTGTAACACTGCGACTTTTGGCTGCGTGGTGGGGTGATCGAGAATGGCTAGGTTTCCTCTCTTTCCTAACAGGAGATGAGCGTCTTCTGGGGGAAGGAGATCTTGATTTGCGTCTAGACAAATGTAGATTTAGTTTAGGATGGATCTTAAAAAAAAATATGCTCAGCACAAAATCCATTTCGATTAAGAACCTTTATAACATGGACACCCCGAACCTTCTAATTTGATTGCTGACTGAACAGGTATAATTACTGCCTTCTGTAACCTTCTGGAGAAGGTCCTTGTAACTGTAAGGACGAAAAATGTGATGGGGTGATGCCATGTAGGCAGGCCCTTTCCTTCCCATCTGCCTGTTCTGAGTACTGTATCTGGGGAAGCTTGAAAGTACTTGAGCTGAAGGCACTTAAAGTCCATCAAAGAGTTGGACTTGGCCTTATCAGAAGCCTCAGTACAGAAGTTTTGTGTTCAATATGCTTAGTTAGCATAAAGGAACTGGGTGGCTGGATGCAATATATATGGGCAAACCCTTGGTTCTTTCATGTGTTCAGCTAAATACCTGCAGCAAGCAAAGCAAGGCAAGAGTGCACTTCAACCACAACATCGAGACAGCAAGTGTTAAGATCGCATATTAAAACGTTTTCATGCATAACTGGTCTATCAAAATCTCCAAGACATGACAAGAGTCAACATGCAAATAAATGCCACCTTCTAGGGCTCCGAGAGCGGTCCCGCTTTTCTCTGTTCTCTTTATCTTCTTTGTCTCGCTTATCCTTGTCTTCGTCTTGTTTCTTCATTGAAGCCAATTTTTCCTGTTCAATCTGAAAACAGCAAATGCCAACATTTTCTTAATTAAAAAGCACACACAAAAAGCTGAAACCTATTCTACTCAATTACTGACAATGCCCTAGGCATTCATGTATACCACTTTTAAAGAATGAAACTCTCTAGGCTGGTCTTGCCAGCTGAGGCTTTGGGGAATTGTAATTCAGCAACTTTTAGAGTGATTTGGAAAGTCCGCATTCCTTCCCCTTTGGTTATCCATGTAATGACCTTGTGTCAGGAGTTTCCTGATTTACTGCAGAATCCAGCCTGGGAGGCTGGAATGGGCAATCTTTTTATTACCAGGCATCACACACCTTTGTTGAAATTAAGTTTTTATACTGTTGTAATTCCAGCAGGAACATAATAAATGCATTCAACTCCAGAAGACATGAAAAAAGACTGGAAGTTCTGCATCTGTCCCTGACAACAACATTTTGTGGTTGTTTTACTCCGTGCTAATATAAACAAATTTATATTGAATTTCCTGCTGCAAATCAGTGGAAAATCATGCCACAAATTTGCCTATGATTTTTGACAGTCCAACCTTGAGAGGGCCAAGTCATACTATTTGCCACTGAATATACCTGCCACCTTCTCTATATCAAGTTACTTACAAGAATATGATAGATTTCATACCAATCTAAAGTCTCAACTTTTACTCCATCAGGATAAATAGATGCTTCTGTTACCAAATCAGATTACTTATCATAACACATCCCCCCGAACATGTAAAGAAGTGCCTTTGTTTTCTGTCAGAAGATTGGTGGGAATAATTAAAATTGACTGGAAGAGATAGTAAACTGTAATAAACTGGAAATAAATACCAGAGCATTTTGTTGTACTCCTAACAACCTATTAGTGTCTCCAAAAGTTTAAAGACAAATAATAAAAGGAAATTTGCTCTATCGGACACATTTTACTTGGCAAATTTGTAATGTTTAATTAAAACAAAATATTATCATACAATTGAGATAGTTAAGCACCTTGGCTTCAAACACTCATGACTAAAAACTGGGGAAAACCAAATTCCATTCTTGACAGCAGAAATGAACACTGTTCAGCAGGCAATCAGACTATCTTTTTATAGATGTTATGCATACAATAAGAACTAATTGTTCATGTCTTCAAATGTTTCTAGTGCTCACATCTTTAAAAAAATCTTTTTGGCAGTCAGTGTTTAGTAACTGAAAAATTCTAAGATACTGCACTCAATTATTAGTGTCTGAAGTTAATACTTTCTATCCACTTTGTTCTCTTATATTTTCACCAAAGTGATTATTACAGATATTCAGATCATATACTAATTTTTCAAATAATTCTCCAGTGCTATTCTATTAATCAATCATTATTTGGCCTTAGATTTAAACCCATAACCCACCCTTAACATAACCCCACCTGTCTTTGTTTTATTTCTTCTTTCTTCAGCTCCAGAAAAGCAGATGGAATACCAGCAATGTTTTCTTGTGCACTTAACAGCAGTGGCCACAGTTCTCCCATGAATTCTCTCGCATTTTTCCCATTCAAAAATCCAGTCAAGTTGATTTGCATCATTTTGGAATCTGGATTCTGTAAAGAGATATGACAGGAAGAAATACAGGTTATTTGAAAAACCAAACCCACACAAATTATTCTTTATTTTGATTTAATCTTCTACCATGGACAAGAGCATATTACACTCATTTTATTAGTGTATTTAAAAAAAAACTTTGCTTAAAAGTTGTTCAGTAACTGTCCTAACAAATAACCAACATTGTCTTGCCTTACCATTACATTCAGAGTGGCCTGTTAATCCTTTGTGGATTTCATAAGAAGGTGTGATCTGTACAGCCACTGAAACAGAGGGCCATGAGTTTGCCATAGCAGCATAATAGATGGTGTATGATTCTTCTAATTAACTTTCTAAACATTTTCCCTAGCATTCTTTGGTGCTGCTCCTTGAAAAGCCATTTTAGTTTATCCGTACAATGGACAGAAGCTGTACACTTAACATTACAGAATCATCATCTACAATATCACTGAAATCCTGCTAAGAAAACTGAAAAAAGAATTTATGCATGCATTTTCTTACTTCCATCAGTAAACTAAACTAAACCTCCACTAACTATTTAATGGAATGAAAGCTGCCACCATTTCCTTAACGACAATTATGTGACGGCCACAAAGGATTAAGAGGTCAGGTGTGGTTCACAGTACAGGTGGGCAATTTAGTTCTAAAATTGTTGGTCAAAGCAACAAGGTCCATGTAACAAGCACAGCTCAACAGCACAAAGCAAGTACAGATTCCAGGTGTCTTCTTTTTCTTCTTGGAACTTTGGGGGGTTTGGAATCGCCAAGTCCCCTGTAGAGAAAGATGTTCCCTTGGCTTGCTTCCGACTCCCTACTGCAACTCAATCACCTTGAGTTTAATGTTATACCATTTATCTAAATTGCAAAAGACGAACAAGCAATAATGAGTACACAACCACAGAAAGAAAGAAAAAGATTTTTTTTTTAAAGTTCTAAACTTCAAATCATGCTTTCTATGAAGGGGAATTAAAACTGCACACTTAGGTTTTATTTTATTAACACATATTAGTAAGCTACTTCCTACCACAATTTCATACTTCATCTGATTCCCCTAAAACCTGCTCCCCCCAACAGAATTTCTATTAAAGTACATTAAGGGATTACAAATATGGATACTTCAAAACCTATATTCAAATTACAGTGTCTTTTTAAAAAAAAACCAGCAATACCTTTCTCAATTGAAATTTCAACTGTTCAGTCAAAATCAAAGATGAATTCTTTGGAAGAAAGATTGAGCATAGAGAATATTAGACAAGAACATTTTGCCAATGGTTCAGAGAAACACTTTACTATCTCTTGGAATGCAGCGGCAGACTGTGTAAAATAAAAAGACTGTGTTTATCATGAACGCAAGTTCGTTTACGCAGTTCATGCTATACAGTATATGTCTCGCTATCGATTAGCTGTATTCCAGTGGTGCAGTCCAGCTCCACTGATATCAGAGGGGTGCCTTGCCACTGATTTCAGTGAAAAACAGCTTGAACCTTTAAGCCTTCCCAATTAAACTGAAGTGTACATTTATAATTATAAAACCCGCCATCCCAACTGAACATAGTTCTAAACAGAGTAGGTCTCCACTGAACGCCTCTTACCAATTTAGAACTGCACTTCATTCTTTATATTTAATGTGATTTAATTCAAAACAATTTCAAGAGCAGTGTAAAGCTTTGCCCAATTTCTTTCTGTTGGATGCTTTCTCTGTCTTTGGTTCGGCCACTTTACACAACTCACCTCCAAACACACACTGCATCATCAAGGGAGTTGGTCAGAGCGACATTGGACACTCACTCTGCTGTGACCTAATAAGGTGATGGTGCTATACTTCAGACGCAAGGAATAACTTCCATTTTGGTTCAGGCCTTTTAAATCATAAATCACATCATCATTAGAAAATTGCTGTCAAAGTAGCTTAACACGTAACAGCAAAATCAACACATTAAGTCTGATTTTTCACCTGAGCAGTTTTGCATACTATGCACCTTCACTAAAACTGTCAACCTTAACAAATGTTTTACAAAGTGAATTATTCACAATATGCATTGCAACAAAAACCCTCCTAATTTCAACTGGTTTTTTGACAGAAAAATTCAGTTTGCACAGAATAATTATGCAATACATTTACGGATATGGAAAAACAACCACAGCAAAATTATTACCTTCACTTCCAACTGATTGAATATAAATTCAATTACTACATCATCTTCAAATCCAAGGATTTCTGTTACTCTCTTTGTTATCCATGGCTTGATTACTTCCAGGTTTACCTTGCTCATGTCAACCTACAGAGTGAGATAAAGAATTTTAAAACATGCCTTGCTTGATACTGCAATTACTACTGCAAAATCTTGGCATCCTACAATATAGCAACAAGCACCACAGGTCAACCTGCTGCATGGTCATATTCACCCCCATTAATTCTCACTCATGTTGAAGTCTAGCAGTTTTGGAAGATATTAAGGAGGCTTTCACTAATAAACAGTACATAGTAGGTAAACTGTAATCTATTGCTGTGCAACAATACACAGGAGATAGACATGTATAGTGTTTATGCACAAATCAATCAATGTGGTTTGTGATCCTTCTTAGTAGCTTTCTTACCGGTTACTGGAAGCCATTTTATTAAAACTTATTTTTTAATATCATCTAACTATCTATAGCGATTAGAATTTTCTTAAACAGAAACAATTCTTCCAAAGAGTATTATCTGCACATTTCTGTATAGGGAATCGACATACTGCCCATAGACATGACTGTAGTGCAATTGCTTCCTTACTATTTTTAAAAAATTAAAAATGTTTTACTCTTTTTGTCCTGAAATGAGATGCTGTTATTCAGATGGTGGGATATTAAAACTCCATGCTCTCATTTGAAGTGCCCCCAGCCATTTTTTTTTCTGCTTATCACCAGTTTATATGAGAAATGATATTTTGGTTGGGAAGGGACTTCCCTTCTGCTCTATTCTTAGCTTCTCGGTAGTTATGTGTCTCTGAGGTACATCAATCTGCCTTCTGTTATAGGGAATTTGGATTAGAGTAGATTCTAAACAGAAAACTGTTCCAAAGGAAATGGATGCATACAATGGAACTTGAACCCTAATCCGTCTTTTGTATGTAGTTGTTCTGTTACATTGTGACTCTCAAAATTCCAAATAAGTCTACTGACTTGAACTGCAGCAACTGTAAGCTGTCCTTACAAAGTTAAATATCTATTAAAATAAAATTAAATATAACTTAAACATACTTTCTTTTCAAGGCATTCTGCAAATTTCAGTTGTTTTAGTAGCTTCTTCTGTTTGTTGCTGAAGCGATTATCCTGTTCTGCACTTGTACCCTGTAAGAATAAAATAATTCAGTTACAGATAGTCCTTGATTTAGTGATTGTTCAAAGTTACAATGGCACTGAAAAAAGTGATTTATGACTGTTTTTCACATTAAGACTGTTGCAGCACCCTTATGATCAAGTGATTAAAATTCAGGCACTTGACAATTGACATGCATTTATGACAATTGCACTGTCCAGGGGTCATGTGATCATGAGATCACTATTTGTAACTTTCCTAGCTGGCTTATGACAAGCAAAGTCAATAGGGGAAGCCAGATTCATCTTAACCACCACATGATTCACTTAACTGCAATGATTCACTTAACAGTGGCAAAAAGGACATAAAATGAGGCATAATTCACTTAACAATTGTCTGCTTAGCAACAGAAACTTTGAACTCCATTGTGGTCCTAGATTGAGGACATTCAAAATCTTGTTCTCAACTTCATTAATATTTCCAAAAACACTTTGCATAAACCTTCTGGCTTGTCAACTATAAGCTATGTTTTAAAGAAAATCAGAACACCATACAACCTCCCAGAAATCAAACAATTCTGAATTAATGTATCTTACAAGTAAGTATACACGTACACAATGAATTGCTTGCTTGCTTGTAGTGTCATTACCTTAATTTATTGTATTCATAATTACAACAATCAAAAGACTAAAGTACTATTGCGTGTTTTTTTTTTGTGCCTTCAAGCCAATTTTGGCCTCTGGGTGACTGCCTAACAACTTGCTGCAGTTTTCTTGGTAAGATTTGAGGTGATTTGCCATTGCCTCCTTCCTAGACTGAGAGAGAATGACTGGCAATCACCCAGGTGGTTCATGCCTCACGCAGGACTAGAATTGGGTTTCCTGGTTTCCAGCCTGATGCCTTAACCTCTAAACTGGTGCTCCAAAATATTAAAATATGAAGACAAAAACAATTCCACTGAAGAGTAACAACATGCTATTAAAATGAGAGAAATAATATAAAGAATTAGAGGTTCAATGTTCTGTTCAACTGAGATTTACTTTCAATAATTTGCAAAGTAAGGAAAATATTTGCCTATATGAAAGAATGAGGAGATACGTATTGTAGAAACCAATGTACTACTTAGATAAGTTACATGATTTAATGTAAGTAATTGGTTTTTCATAGAATCAATTTCAGAGTTCAGATTTTATTTTTGGGGACTACAATTTATTGTAGTTGTTACTGTTCTTGCTTCAAAATTATTTAACCAAACATTATCAGGCTTATATGCCATGTTTAACTCATTCTTTCTCCTAAACTTATTTTGCTCTGAAAATGACAGCACCAATATGGTTTGGGCAGAGTTGTAGGACAGGAAATGTGCAGTTCAGCATGAAGGGATTCCAGCAGTACTAAGCATGGGTCAACAATCCTGCCATTCCAACTGCCACTTACATAACATGAAGTATAGAGTTATATAATCCATTGTGGTCAAATCTGACCAGTGACCTGCTGATATCCAGCTCCAGTACACATGGAAGAAAGGCTGCTTTTAGTACGCATGCCACAGATCAACCAGTGTATCAATGTCTGTAAAAATACAAACTATAATCCCAACATTTGGGGATTATTTTTATCTGTAAGCCTAGAGATCTAGAAAGTAAGCAGCAGTGCACTTTAGTACTACAGTATGCCAGTTTCACAGTCATAAACCCCAAACTGACTCTCATCTACTCACAACCATTTTTTCACTGTGCTCAAGGCAATCTATATAGGCATGCTTCCTAACTTTATGCCTACAAAACCAACCAAGTGTAGTAGGATTAATTTGAGCGCATGTCTGGCCTAAAGTTTATTCACAAACTAGATGTTATCAGTCCAGATTCAGTAATATTAACTGTTGTAGTACAGCTTTGTTTGGTAAGTGGGTTGACACCAGCTTTCTCCAAACCAAAACATTCTAAGACATTTTGTGGACATCTAGCCGGAGAAAAGTTGATCAAGCCCAATTTTTTCACATTTGCTTTAGTGGATTTTCACCGAATTGATACATTGATTTTCAACCTCTCACTTTGATTTCAGGACTGTGAAATTTAGGACCCTGAACGAAGTTACTGTTTCCCTTCCCCAACAAGGTTAGTAACTTTCTGCAGCACTTACAAAAGAGAACTAGCAACATTTCCACTGTAAACAAGCTGACCTTAGAAGAACCCTTCGAATTAAAAAAAAACCTGCAGATTCTGTCACACAATTTTCTCCACCAAAGAAATTAGAAACCGTTCCACAATCCCCACCCCACCCACAAATTACTGAGGCTTTGGAGTCAGTCAGGATAGTCTTATTACAAAAAGGCATACTGTCTTGATGTATGAGCAAGCCGAATCTCTCACTCAAATCACACAATGGCATTTTGTAACAATAAATTGTACGGAATTCGGGAATGTCTGTGTATAGTGGAGGTAAATAAAAAAAAAAGGCGCTAAAAAGGAAGCTCTCTCAATCTAATGCGTCTCTGGGCCGTGAATAATGGACGCCGTAGTCCGTCCCGGCAGAAGGGCGCCAGGTTGAAGAAGGCTGCGGCTGGCGGTGGAGGAAAACCCCGACAGGCCTCTCCGCTTAGGCCTCAAAATAACTCGGGCCGAAAGATGGCAGACGGCGGAAGAAAATGCGCGGACCGACCCAAAGGGGAGGGCGTTAAGCGTGCGGGAGGAGAACCCAGTCCCTTTCTCCTCAGTTTCTACCGCGCGCTGACGAGAGTCGCCGCCTCCGCCGCCATTTTCTTTACTCGGCTCCTGGCAGGATGGCGGGGGAGGAAAACAGCGACGCAGCTTCGCCCGGCCACCCTGAGGAGGCGGAGGCCTCACTTCGGATCGTTTGGAGCGCCTTCGGCTCCCCGCTTCAGCTGTCCCCGGCGCACCCGGCCCAGCCGGCCTCATCCCTCCTCAGCACTTACGCGAAAAAAGCCTGCGTCCATCTTGACTCCTCCAGCCTGGCCTTAGAGAGCGCGGCTCCGTATCCCGGCGTGCACCGCGGCAAGGGCAGGCGCGCGCAGGCGCCTAAACGGCAGACACTCCGGCTTTTCTCCCTCCTCTCGGCTTTTAAGGGGCCGCCCTCTTCCTTCCGCGCGGGAAGCGCGGGGGGGGGGAAAGCTTACGTGACGCTCAACAATAATTGGGGCGGGGCCCGAAGAGAAAGCGAAAGAGGCGAGAGGGAAAACAAGAGGAGGAAAATCCAGCCAACGGTGGCTCGCGGGCTTTGTTTCCCGACCAATCCTGCGAAGGGGGGAGGATGGAGTCGAGTGGCTCAGCCAATCCAGAGTCAGTAGGGGAGGGGTAGCCCGAAGAGCGTTCGCGCGAGCGTGCGTCACAGCCCGCAGTTGCTGTGAGAAGCCGGGCAGAAGGTGACTTGTTGCTATGACTACCTGTAAGGCTGGGGCGCTATGGAACAAGGAGACTCGTGTCGGTGCGGAATGGGCTGCAGAGGAGTCCTCGACTTACAACAGTTTAGCGACCGTTCAAAGTTACAACGGCGCTGAAAAACGTGACATGTCCGTTTTGCGCAGTTCGGACCTTTGCAGCTTCCCCATGGTCACGTGATCAAAATTCAGATGCTTGGCAACTGACAAGTATTTATGACCGTTTGCAGTGTCCTGTGGTCATGTGATCACCTTTTACCACCTTCTTACAAGCAAAGTCAATGGGGGAAGTGTTTCACTTAACTGTGGCAAGAAAGATTGCAAAATGGAGCAGAACTCAACATATCTCTCACTTAACAACAGAAATTTTGGACTCAATTGTGGGTTGCATGTCGAGGACTACCTGTACTTATCATCCTGGAGAGATGCAACTGAACTTCCAGAGGGAAACAGGCAAACCTATGAATTGTGATTAGTAACCCTGGATTGTGAATTTCTCAAACTTGGCAACTTCAAGACTGAAATTCCCAGAATTCCCCAGCCAGCATCGGGTGGTCCTGATGACCAAAAATAACCTGAGCTTTGCATTGGCATCATTGGGGGAGCTTCACACTGGATTAATTAAAACATAGTCCCACTTCTCCATCTGCTCCCTCCTTTGCCCACTTTTGTTAATTATTTCGTGTGCTGTGATACTATTCAACATGTACATTAAACTAGTTATGAAAATGCACATTTGGAGGAATTTACCATTGGGGTTAAAAGCAGTGGTAGGAATATCAACAGCCTGCGATATGCAGATGCTATAACATTCCTCGCGGAAAGCAAGGAGGATCTGGAAGGAGAGTCAAAGATGAAAGTGAAGAAGTTGGACTGCACCTTAACATCAAGAAAGCAAAAATAACGACAACCGCAGAGAACACCATAGGTTGGAGGGCATATTGGCAATGAGACTATCAAAATGATAAAGGAGTTCACCTTCCTGGGCTCTAAAATTAACCAAAGTAGTGACTGCAGTCCTAAGATCAGAAGGCGTATATCCCTTGGAAGAACTGCAATGTCTGGCATGAATAACATCTGGAAGAGTAAAGACATCAGCCTCACAACCAAATGCATGTTAGTTAACGCAATAATTCTTCCAATTGTTACTTATGGCTGTGAAAATTGGACTCTGAAAAAAGCAGATAGAAGAAAGGTGGACGCCTTTGAATTGAGGTGCTGGAGGTGACTATTAAGCATCCGTGGACTGCAAAAGTAACAAAGAAGTTGTAGACCGAACCTCACAAAATCACCAAACAGAGGCTGTCATACTTTGGTCATGTCATGAGAGCTGACTCAGTTGAAAAATCAGTCATGCTGGGCTTGATGAGCAGAAAAAGGAGAAAGGGCCACCCTAGTACCGGCTGGCTGGACACTATAAATGATGACACTGAGATGATTGTGGCAGATCTGAAGGAGATGGTGCAAGACATATGTATGAAGAGTGCTGATCCGTAGTAGCCGAGGGTCAGAATGACTGAATGGCTGACTACGATGATGATTTTGATGGTTTTATGTTGTAAGCCGTCCAGAGTCATTGGACAAGAGATGGGCGCAAATACATTTCATGATAAATAAATAATAAAATGTACTAACCTACAAGATAATCAAACATCCATGTCCTTTTCTTGAGTGTTTAATACAGGTAGTCCTCCGTATTTAGTGACGGTTCAAAGTTACAATGGCACTGAAAAATATGACATGACTGTTTTTCACAGTTATGACTGTTGCAGCATCCCCATGGTCATGTGATCAAAATTCAGATGCTTGGCAGCGGGTTCATATTTGTGACAGTTGCTATGTGCCAAGGTCACGGTGATCACCTTTTGTGACCTCACAAGCAAAGACAATGGGACTCAACCGGGTTCCTAACTTACCAACTGCAGTGATTCACTTAACAACTGTGGCAGGAAAAGTCATAAAACGGGGCAAAACTCAAAAAATGTTTCCCTTAACAGAACGTTTGGGCTCAGCTGTGGTTGTAAGTTGAGGACCACCTGTATTTCACTTTTGCATCATTAGAGACCTTTCCAGTAAAATGAAGGGGGAGCTAATTGCTCAGATTAAAACAAAACAGCCAAATGTCTGGAATACTGCACAGTGAAAGTTCTTAATGGGTGAATGCAGTAGAACTAAAAAAAAGCCACATTCAAAAAAAGGAAGCATTTGGGGGGGGGGGGGAACCAAAAGGAAACAACCTTCCACAGTCCCAACCCTATTATTCTTTATATTCTGTGTTCTTTCTTTTTCCATGTATATGGCAGTGAGAGTACTCCGTGGCCCACACGGAGCAGTGCAGCCAAGGACATGGCAGCCAGGCAGCGTAGACAAGACTGCTCTTACACCCCATCATGCAGTTGATGCTGCAGGGCACGGGCAAAGGGTGTGACCGCCATGGCACTGCTGGGCTGCCTGGGCGATCTGTGACGGGCCCTGGAGGCGGTGAGTGGTCCTGTGAGCAGGCGGGGTGGTGGATGGGGGGCAGAGCGGGGGGCCGGGCAGGTGGGTGGAGCGGGGGCAGGGCCAGTTTTTGGGCACTCGGTCTCTAAAAAATTCACCATCACTGTCCTAGAAGTTTGATATTCCAGCATAAAAGGGGCAGATATTCATTCCCTCCAACAACCAATGCCAAAATGGCAACAGAAGAGTGGTACAGTTTACTATCCCTGACTTTGTCATCCTCGGGTCTTTCCCAAGAAACCCTCAATTATCTGAATAAGAACATTGGAGTTGAGAGAGAAGGAAGACAAATGGGGACAACTAAATGTAGCTCAAGGCTACCTCAGCAGTGAATAACAGAGTTGGAAGGGACCTTGGAGCAGCAGAACCTGTCCTATACCATTTCAGATAAATGGTCGTCCAATCTCTTAAAAACCTCCAGTGTTGGCGCAACCACAGCTTCTGGAGGCAAGTCATTCTAAACTGTTTTAATTGTTCTGTCAGGAAATTTCTCCTTAGTTCTAGTTTGCTTCTGTTTTGGATTGGTTTCCATCCATTGCTTCTTGTTCTGTTATTGAAGTTGAGATGGGGAAGCATCCTGAGGACACATCCATCAAAAGAAAGTTGATGAAGTGCCTCTGTGCAGTAGCCAGCAGGATGTGGGGATGAGCCTACAATAAAATAATAGCTGTGCAGAATTAAATTTGTAAATTAACAGTAGAGAGAGCAAAATAGGTGTCCGGCTGAAAAACCTGTGGTTAGTGCCTTGAATGCATATAACTACTGTATGTGTGCAGACACTCACACATACAAATCCAAATGGAGTTACAACAGTGGACTACATATGCAGCTCAGAGTTGAATTACAGAATTCTTGGTGTTCCCTGCAAACATTTCTTGTAAACAATTCATTCCCAAACTAGATAAAATCTCAGTAGTCGTACATGGATTGTTGGCTGGCTAGATTGGGATGGATGGGTGTGTGGGTGGATGAATGGAGTTTGTTCTACCAGCCTTGTGTAGGTTTGGACAGAATATTTGGATGGGGGGTACTGTCTGGAACTTATGGTGGTGATCAGTGGTGTTTTTGCTCATGTGGGGCCTTTGGTTGTTGCTTCTGCATACTTCATAAATAAATTTCTATATGTCCGCTGATGGTTAAATTTGGCCAAGTAACAAACTTCTAGAAATTCTCTTGCGTTCTTAGATTAAAATCTCTGGTGACTGAAATCAACGAAGACCTATGCAGAAGACAGAGTCTACCTTTTTTTCTTTTGGCTCACTGTGCTACACATAAAATCCTTGCTGTGCCCAAACACAAAAAAAGGCAAAACTGCAAAATGCTTTTTGCTAGTTTAATTCATTTTGGAAACCAAGATTCTCAAAAAAAAAAAAAAAAACAACCCTCAACAAGAGGATTAGGTTTGTTCGGCAGAATGATTTTTCAGATTTTATTATGGAAAACATAAAGCAAGAGAAAAACTGGAATAGTTCTCTGTTCCATTCTCTGTTTTGACAATGCAACTTTGCAGACATTTTTAACTTAGGAGAATAACCAGTTTCTTTGAGTTATTCTCCTGGCAGGAGAAGGAAATGAAACCAACCACATAATGTATTAAAGAAAGAACTGGGTCCAAAAAGATCTGAAGTCTTCCTATTTCCTCAGCATATCCCAGTGGAACGTCTCTAGGGAGTATCTATTCAACAAATAAATGGGAAACTTAAAAAAATAAAGAGGGGAGGGCAGGGAAGCTACCATTTGCATATTCCGTCTGCCTTACTGGTAAAAACCTTTGGGATCAAGAAGTCTCTGGGCATCTATGGCAGACATGTCAAACACAAGGCCAGATGCGGCCCGCGAAGTGGTTTCATGTGGCCCGCGAAGCCATCCTGGAAACAGTGAGAGAACGGCCCCCGCTGCCTTGGCCCTGGCCCAGGCCGGCCTGCCGGGAGCCAATGTACAATTTTGTGGTGGCCATCTATGCTGAAACGCATTCAGTCTTAGCTCCACAAGACCGTCTGGAAACAGCGAGGAACTAGCCCGTGTTGTGTCGCCCCCGCCCCCTGGGTGCATGCTGGGGAGGGTCACCCTTTGTGAGGAATGAAGAAATGCACCATGCCTTGGCACTTGCCCCGGTCCCCCTCCCTTCTGCCAGAGACCCTCAGAAGTGTCCCACTCCTGCCCAGACCCCCACAGGCCCCCTTGACGCGAATGATGTAGAGCTGGCCATTCCCACCCAGTAGGCCACACCCACTCCATCCACGCCCACTCAGTAGGTTGCACCCACCCTGGCCACACCCACCTGCCCCCCCCCGAGGGCAACCGCAATGCTGATGCGGCCCTCAGTGAAATTGAGTTTGACACCCCTGATCTAAGGTATATTTATAATTGTTTTTTAATTGCACTCGGATGCCTTTGCAAACTGCCCTGGATATTTGGTTGAAAGACCGGGTTGGGTTCTGGGTGTTATGCAAGGCTTTTTTTTTGTCATAGAATGCCTAGAACGGAATTCCGGCACCTTTTTTGGATGGAACCTTGTAGGGTAGGCAAGGCGGATTATATGACATGTGTGAGTTCCGGCACCTTTTTTTTTTTTTTTTTACAAAAAAACCCACTGGTGTTATGATCAAAACCATTTACCACGTCTTGAAATTTGGGTCCCACAATTCCCCCATGTGAGCTCCTGAGTCTAAATAAGAACAATTAATGGCACAACACAAGGGACAATGCCACCACTGTGCACTTTGTGAAAAGAATTGAGTTGGATGATTGCACACCCACTCCTGTAATACCAAACATGTGTAGTCCGTCAACATAGTTCCTGTTTTCTGAGTTTATGTGCAAAGAAGAGCTTTTTTAATGAGCTATTTTTTTTCTAAGAGCAATGAACGTAGTTGTGAATAGTCATGAAAATCACTTTTCAGCTCTACCAGCTGGTTTGGACACATTCCACCATCTGCAATATGTTGAGAGAGCCTGAAGATGGAAGTGGGTTTTGCCTTGAGATTTACAAATTACTTTATCCCATACCACTTTTCCTGCCCAGGAGAAATGATTTTGTGCTGCGTTTTTACTCATTTCTTCTCCATTCTAGGTTTTTTTTTTTTCATCAAAGGCTGCTTCAAAGGAGTGAGAAGAGCAGAGCACGTAACATTTTTTTCATTGGATATCAATTGAAAGTGTCTGAAGCATCAGGAAACTTCATCAGAGCAGTTAAAACCCCAGGGGTGGAGAAATTCCTAAGGGGAAATTAAGTTGGTAATTAAATCCTCTTGTTCAATTCAGACTGTCATCGTAAACCTGCTTATCAGGTAGTGAATTCCATTGAATTTGAATAGGACTGCGATACATGCACAAATAAGACTGTGATTGAGCGGTGAGGTGGGGCAATGCTTTAGTGTGCGTTTGTGTGGCTTTTTTTAGATAAAAAAAATTTGTGCTGCTAGAAAAATAGGTAGCTTCCCTAAGTTTATCTGGTATTTCAGTTCTGACATTTCAACGGCCGCCCCATCCTTCTCCATCGTGTAACTGTATTTTGGGCCCTCAGAAACTGGCTCGCATTTACACAACCGTGTAAACAATTATTGTGTTTTACATTTTTGCCCAAACCCAGCGCAGAGGTGGCTACTGGACTAACCACCTTCCCCTTGTGCTTCATGCTCCTCCTCTGCCTATCTTTTAATTCATATTACAGTATTGAACTTTTATTATTTTCACTGCTTCATTGCTTTGTTATTATTACGTTTACATTTTATCATTTTTTCCTGTTTTGCAATTGTAAGCCACCCAGGATGAGATGGGCAGCAAATAAATTTAACAAATCTATATAAATAAAAATGTAAATGTTCGTTTGTTCAAAATCTTAAATCTCCTAAAGTTCTTCACCGATTGCTTTGAAATTTTGACACAACGTTGCTTTTGAATACGCGCGTGTTTTTATATACCTACTATTATATAGATGTCACACCTGTGACAGGTAAAAACATGCTTATGATTCCAACGGATATGCCATTTCAATTTAAGAGATTGCAATTCGATTGGCGTTTGCAATCACCATCAACAAAGCTCAGGGCCAATCTTTAGAATTGTGCGGTTTAGATCTAGACACGGATTGCTTCTCACATGGACAATTATATGTTGTGTGTTCTAGAGTCGGCAAACCAGACAATCTCTATATCTGCACAGACAATGGAACAACAAAAAATATTGTATACCCACAAGCATTGTGAAATTAAACATATTACAAACGTGCGCTTTCTCTTTTCTTTCTTTTCCATTTAACCAGACTGAGCCACAGCAACGCGTGGCCGGGTACAGCTAGTAAATAAATAAATTTACTTCCAGTTTTCAGGAAAACTGGCCCATAATGAACAATTGGCTCGCTTAATGAACACTTTAAAAAAAGGTCATAAAATCGGGTCTGTATGACTTTCATGACTTACAACATTAAAGAGCAGGCTTCATTACGTTCACACGTCTAGGGCTACTTATATTAAATACTACTATTAACATATTTTATTTATTTATTTGTTTGAATTTTTATCCCGCCCTTCTCCTTACGGACTCAGGGCGGCTGACAGCCTGGTAAAACAGATACAAAGATAAAAATACCCACTTTAAAACCTAATTAAAATGAAATATTTGATGTGGCCTGTGTCAATTTAAAATTATTCTTAAAACCCCACTAAAAATTCCCCTAGGCCAATCCCGNACCACATTAAGAACAAGACATTCTCTCCCTGCTGGTTTACAGTTTAAAACCCCATAAGACAAACATAATGGGGAAGGTAGAGGGAAAAGAACGAGCTCAAATACTGTGTTCTTATTACAACCAGCTGGAATGGGGACCAGTTAGATTCCAAGAGCAGCTGAATTCTTACACCTCTTTGGCTTCAGACCAGAGAAGGAGCAGCTAAAAAGAAAAATGGTACTCTTGAAGCAAAATCTGAGCTTCCAAGGATAGCGAGGAGAAAGGTGGCTTCATGTAATAATAATAATAAAGTTGGAAGGGACCTTGGAGGTCATCAAGTCCAACCCCCTGCTCAGGCAGAAAACCCTACACCATTTTGGACAAATGGCTGTCCAGTCTCTTCTTTAAAACTTCCAGTGTTGGAGCATTCACCGCTTCTGGAGGCAGGTTGTTCCACTGGTTAATTGTTCTGTCAGGAGTTTCTCCTTAGTTCTAGGTTGCTTCTCTCCTTGATTCATTTCCATCCATTGCTTCTTCTCCTGCCTTCAGGTGCTTTGGAGAATAGCTTGACTCCCTCTTCTTTGTGGCAACCCCTGAGATATTGGAACACTGCTATCGTGTCCCCCCTCGTCCTTCTCTTCGTTAAACTAGACCTACCCAATTCCAGCAACCGTTCCTTGTATGTTTTAGCCTCCAGTCCCCTAATCATCTTTGTTGCTCTTCTCTGTACTCTTTCTAGAGTCTCAACATCTTTTTTACATCGTGGTGACCAAAACTGGATGCAGTATTCCAAGTGTGGCCTTACCAAGGCATTGTAAAGTGGTATTAACACTTCACATGATCTTGACTCTATCCCTCTGTTAATGCAGTCCAGCACTGTGTTGGCTTTTTTGGCAGCTGCAGCACACTGCTGGCTCATATCTAAGGGATTGTCCACTAGGACTACGAGGTCCCTGTTCCTTGGCTCTTATTTCTCCCTGGCAGTTGACAACACAGCAAGGGCCCCACTGGATCAGACCAATTAGCCCTCTGAGGCCCCCCAAATCCAAAATGTGCACCCTTCTAGCCAGAAAGCTAATCAATGCTTCAATGTACCCTCCTGTTCCAGTGAATTCACTGTCAGGTATTAGGGAACCTTTTCATTCTGTGCTGAGAAGTTTTAACAATTGGGGCAAACAATCTCCAGGAATTGGCTATGAAATTTTAGTAATCCTGGCATGGGAATTTTTTTTAAAAAAAATCCACTATCACTATAGAAAAATCCATCGGACACCCCCCCCCAAACTAGATCTAGTCATACCCCACATTTTACTTTTTAAAAATATCATTTCTCCATTCAGTTTATTTAAAAGGAAAAAAGAGAAGAAATAAATACAGATACTTCAGCGACAAGATTCTAAAATCTTGTCTAAAGTCTTCTAAAATCTCCCAAAACTACCGTATTACTGTGCTGCAAGGTTTCAGTTAAATGAATGGGAACGTGAATTTAGCATACTAAATTGACTACAGGATTGTATTACTATTTACTGGGGCCTCACAAAAGGATCACAACTTTCCCCATGAAATCCCACTTCGGATTCACTTCGTGGTTTCTTGTGCTTGAGAGTCTAAGCGAGAACAGTACACTTTTACCAGGATAAGCCAGAACCACTTTATACATTCATAAGGTGACCAACTTTTTTAAAATGAGGAGGAGGACACAAATAAATTGAAGAAAAAAAAGTGAGTCTAATGCGTGCGTCTGTGCCGTGTCGTGTTTCGGTAAGAAGTAAACAAAGCCACTTGCGTGCGGCGTACTCTCTCAAAACAATTCTCCTGGGTGGAGCGCATGCGTCTCATAATCGTGTCTCGCCGAGCCTTGACAAATCGTCATGTCAAATACAAATACGTCACATCACACGCAACGGATCAGCTCGGCATCAATCGAATACGGAGATTTACAGATTACTCTTCAAATATCGAAAAGGAGGACATGTAGGAGGACACTTTTCGAGAGAGGACAGAACTTACAAAAGGAGGACGATTGGTCACCTTAACATTCAGTACAATCCATCTGTTGATTTTCTTTTTCCTGTAGCATTTAGGGAAGCCATTAAAGACACACATGTTCCCATATGAAAAGGAGAGCAAAACAACATCTCACAGCTTTGTATATACAAATATCTAGCATCTTCACCTAGAGGTCTCCATCTATCTTCTGCCCTGACAATGCAGCCCCAAAATTCGAGCTTTGCTCCACTGAATGTTATCAACTCACTAGTCAGTTAGGTGAAGATTGGACTTGGAGAAGAAACCCTCATTCTCAAGAAAATTTGAGACTGGCTAAAATCAGCCTCACAAAACATGATTGTTGAAATCAAGTTCTTTGCTTGCCTTGCTAAACCAGCGTTTCTCCACTTGAGCAAGTTTAAGATGTGTGGACCTCAACCCCCAGAATTCCCCAGCCAGCACGTCTTAAAAGAGCCAATGTTGAAAAATACTGGCCTGCCAACAAACAAGGAACTCCTAATGGAAAGTTGACCATGGAGGAAGAGGTTTGGCAACTGGTGGTAAGAATATTGATCCTATATTATCTGCTAAAAACCAAGATGAAGAGTAAGCCCTCTGATGTTTTCACAGCCTCCATCCAGGAGGTCACTTTCACTTACAGGACAATGGGAGCGGAGCCTAAATTAACAGAGCGAGGAAATATGAAGGAAATCATTGGTTCTGAGAATTATGGTGGCTGTGCTTCTCACCATCCCTTCCAACAAGTAGCTGGAAAGTTTATACAAGTTGTTGCCCCTGGAGGTCATCTTTTGCCTCCTAGAAGGAAAAAAACATGGACCATAGGAGCCACTCCATTCCTCAACCGTCTGCAGAATTCACTTCTTGCTGGTTATTCCTCCACTTTTTGCCTCTTCAAAGTCTTCGCTTTGGCAGGTGAATGTCAGGGGCAAATGTCACTGCACTGTTCCTGGCAGAGGTGCTACTGTCCTGTCCTAAAACTGAGGGAATGGCGGTCTTCGCGTTCTTTGGCTCCAGCTCTCGTTTGGTCCTCATGTGCCTACAAAGAACAAAGCAGACTTTGTGTTAGTGTGCTGGTTGTGCAGCAGAAAAGACAAGAAGCTGTGGCCCCTGAAAGCTAAACACCCCTGTCGTAGATCAGCTTTTGCAAACCACAGTCCTGATGCACAGGCTGTTCTTCTGAGAACGTATCCAGAAGATGAGGCCATTCAGCAGAATATTCCTGAAATTCTTTTTTCTTTTTTTGAATAAACTTTACAGGGCAATTTTTTAAAAAATCAAATTAAATGAGAAAGAATAGAATAGAATAGAATAGAATAGAACAGAATAGAACAGTGGTTCTCAACCTTTTTAATGCCGCCACCCCAACCGGTCGTAAGTCGAGGACTAAACCGGTCGTAAGTCGAGGACTACCCAACCGGTCGTAAGTCGAGGACTTTCCCTGCCCGGGAACGCCGCGCATGTGTGGTTCCACCCCCTGCACCGGCCGAGGCGGAGCTGGCAAGCGGCAGAGACGGAGCAGGCCGACCACCAGCTGGCCCAGCCCAAGGGAGGTAAGGCACCCGCCAGAAAAGGGGGAAAAAAATGGCGGACAGCCTTGCTTGGCGACCCCCGTGAAATGGTCGATCGACCCCAAATGGGGTCGCGACCCATAGGTTGAGAATTGCTGGAATAGAAGGAAGTGACCTTGGAGGTCATCTAGTCCAACCTCCTGCTCAGGCAGGAAACCTTATACCAGGGGTAGGCAACCTTGGCTCTTTTATGACTCGTGGACTTCAACTCCCAGAATTCCTGAGCCAGAATGGCTCAGCTTGGAAACCTCTCCCTTTCCCGTCAGCATGGCTGGCTCAGGAATTCTGGGAGTTGAAGTCCACGAATCATAAAAGAATCAAGGTTGCCTACCCCTGCCTTATACCATTTCAGACAAATGGTTGTCCAGTATCTTCTTAAAAACCTCCAGTGTTGTAGCACTGGTAGGGTGTAGGGGGATTATAGATTTTCTTTCTCTTATACCCATTCTTCCCGAATTCTTTGCAGCTCTAAAAATATACAGGCACTTCTCAACTTACAATCATAATTGGGATCAGAATTTCTGTTGCTAAGCAAGATGGTTGTTAAGTACATTACACTGAATTGTATACCCTTTTTTTGCTACGATTGTTAAGCAAATCACTGTGGTCATGTGCATCGTGCGGTGGTTAAGAAATTTGGCTTCTCCCGTTGACTTTGCTCGTTGGAAGCCAGCTGGGAAGGTTGCAAATGGCGATCACGTGACCCCAGGATGCTGCAACCATTGCAAATACATGATGGTTGCCAAGCGCCTGAATTCTGATCACGTGACCATGGGGATGCTGTGAGGACCAGTCGTAAGTCACTTTTTATGGTACCAATATAACTTGAAATGGTCATTGAATGAACGATTGCAAATTGATGGCCTACCTGTACACTATACATTAAGAATGCCCAGCAGGTCCTGATGTGGCTACTTTAATTTATTAGATTTGTAAGGCTGTCCAGCTCAAAAAAACTTGGGGTGATGTATAATATTAAAAACAGATCACAAATAGCCATGAACAAAAGAGATTCATTGTCTTTATCGTCTCAATCCATCTTCTATATTATAATTCAAAACTATTATTCTAATAACTAGTTTTTAGTTCCCTTATAAGACGATAAAGGTTATTCTATAAGTAAGTGATGATATTAGGATGAGAAATAGAATACGATTGTGAAATAAAGTAAGAATTTATTTGAGTAAATAATAAGTGTATCTTAGATACGATAACTATTTTGTAATGAACTAAGGGGACCGTGGATTATCCGAAACCTAATTATTATGGACACTAAGCTAACTGGAATACTGTAACTGAAATTAGATAAAAGTTAGAAACAGGACATGGAGGCGTATAAGTCAAAAGATATTGATAAATGTTTTAACCGATTGAGTTATAACTAGCAATGTATTAATTTGAATGTGATATAATAACCAAAGGAAACAGAGAGGGAATTTTTGATGATGTAACCTGATATATACAGTATATGAAAGAACTTGTTATGGGATTATGGATTACCCAATCACCATGTTGCTTCCTTAATACCTGGAGTTTTATAAAATTGGAAAATTAATAAAACTTGTTTTTAAAAAAAGAGATTCATTGTTGCTAGAAGTGCTCATTGTTTATTAAATCAATCAATCTGATTTATTTACCAGGCTTTTGGTTGCTTTAGTCCAGTGTTTCTCAACCTTGACAATTTTAAGGCATGTGGACTTCAACTCCCAGAATTCCACAGCCAGCAATGCTGGCTGTGGAATTCTGGGAGTTGAAGTCCACATGCTTTAAAATTGTCAAGGTTGAGAAACACTGCTTTAGTCAGAAGCAGCTCTTGGCCATCTCCTCTTTCTATTTGTGTTTTTGACAAACAAAAATGGCACGTTAGCTTGCAACATCTCACAGAAAGGAAAATGGCAGAGTCCCTGAATGTAAAAATGTGACGACAGCAGGATTTATGAGGTAAAAATGCCCAGAGAACACATAATCAGAATACAGGTAGTCCTCGACTTACCACAACTGAACCCAACATTTCCGTTGCTGAGCAAAACATTTGTGAAGTGAATTTTGCCCCATTTTGTGACCTTTCTTGCCACAGTTATTAAGGGAATCTCTGCAGTTGTTAAGTTAGTGGCACGGTTGTTAAGTGAATCTGGCTTCCCCATTGATTTTGCTTGTCAAAAGGTCAAAAAAGCTGGACACTGCAAACGTCATGAGTTGGCTGCTAAGCATCTGAATTTTGATCACATGATGATGGGGATGCTGTAATGGTCATAAGTGTGATAAACGGTCATAAGTCACTTTTTTCAGAGCCATTGTAACATAAATGGTCACTAAATGAACTGTTGTAAGTCGAGGACTACTTGTAATAGCTTTCCTCGGACACAGTGGCATAAAAATAAGCGCATGCACATCACAATATCATCACATATGCAATGTCATATCGTTACATATGCAATGTCATTGCCTCCTCCCACTCCAGATATCTATGAACAGAGTGATTGCATCTAGTCAGTAAATTGTTCTCCTAAAGAATGAAAAGAACTGGAGGGGAAAAAAAAATCAAATGACTACTAACCTGTTATACATTTTAAGGATGAGCAGAACTGTTGTAAATATTACTACGACACCCACAACAATAGCTGCTACTATTGCTCCAGAACCTAATGAGGAGAAAGAAAAATAGCAACCTGATAAAGCAGATCTGTATGTATGTGCAGACTTTTTAAATACAGCTCAGTTGCCAGCTTATCATAAAATATAATTCCCATGTTCTAGGACAGGGGTAGGCAACCTTGGCTCTTTTATGACTCGTGGACTTCAACTCCCAGAATTCCTCAGCCAGCCATGCTGAGGAGAAAGGGAGAGGTTTCCATGCTGAGCCATGCCGGCTCAGGAATTCTGGGAGTTGAAGTCCACGAGTCATAAAAGAGCCAAGGTTCCCTACCCCTGTCCCAGGATATGTACAAAAATATCCCAAAATGTTATCTTATTTTTGACTGTTTTGTCAGGAACATTACTTTTATTTACTATAAGTTTAATTTACCCTTGAGAGAAAATTGAGGTACAAGTAACCCTCAGCTTACTCAGTGTGTTCATTTAATTTGTGTAATTAAGGCAGTGATGGCCTTATAGGTTTTTTGGGGGGAGAGGGGCTCGGTGAGAATGTCCTTACATCCCCCATGGAACACCACCTTTTACAAATTTTTACTAATTTCATTTATTTGTGCCTTTGAGTCAGCATCAGATTAGTTCTTGCAAATATCTGGCAATATTTTGAAAGTAGTTTGCCATTGACAGAGAGGAATTGGCTCAAGATTGCCCAGCTGGCTTTGTGCCTAAGACAGGATTAGAACTCTTGATCTCCTGATTTGTAGCTTGAATCTTAACCACTACACCAAACTGGCTTTCTTTGGTAAATCAGCAACTTACCAGTTCGGACATACCTGATTTTATTTTCTTAATGCATGGCCTAACATGACAATTAATGGATTATGATAACTGTATTTTCGGGTTTATGTTATGGATTGAAAATGAAAGCAAACAAAAAGGGTTAAATTTTATACCTCACTATATCTCTTCATTCCATCTTTATATACCACCATCTGACATCATAGATTAAAACTTATGTCTATAGTTTACTGAAATGAAACATTTAACTCCTTTAGGATCAAAAATATATTATGTTGTTGTTGTTAGTTGCGAAGTTGTGTCCGACCCATCGTGACCCCATGGACAACGTTCCTCCAGGCCTTCCTGTCCTCTACCATCTTCTGAAGTCCATTTAAGCTCACGCCTCCTGCTTCAGTGACTCCATCCAGCCACCTCCTTCTCTGTCGTCCCCTTCTTCTCTTGCCCTCCATCTTTCCCAGCATCAGGCTCTTCTCCAGTGAGTCCTTCCTTCTCATTAGGTGGCCAAAGTACTTGAGTTTCAACTTCAGGATCTGGCCTTCTAAAGAGCAGTCGGGGTTGATCTCCTCTAGGACTGACCGGTTGGATCGCCTTGCAATCCAGGGGACTCGCAGGAGTCTTCTCCAGCACCAGAGTTCAAAGGCCTCCATTCTTTGGCGCTCAGCCTTTCTTATGGTCCAACTTTCACAGCCATATATTGCAACTGGGAAAACCATGGCCTTGACTATGCGCACTTTTGTTGGCAGGGTGATGTCTCTGCTTTTTAGTATGCTGTCTAGATTTGCCATAGCTTTCCTCCACAGGAGCAAGCATCTTTTAATTAATATTATAACACCCACCAATACTCGCATCAACACTGATAGGGCAAGCCACTTGTACATAAACAGAGATAATGACACCCCATTCCCCTCTAGCACTGATGGTGTTACTTAGTTGGGTAATGAAACGTCTGCAAGAAAACAACCAAGCTCAGAGAGCACCAAGGACCCCACCTACACATTTCCAATTCAGTTTCCAGTTGAAAGAATTATTAATTGTCACCTCTGCAGCAACTGGGACCTTGTCAGAGCAAGTACAGAGCTGTTTCATTCAGATCCTGAAGATGTTTCTTTTACTCCTATTCACACATTAGTGGTGAAAAACCCACAGTCCATAAAATCTCCCAATGGCACCCTTGCCCTTTCTTACTCTGATAAAGGATTTGCTCTCGAGACTTTGTAGTCACATTCTTCCAAGGCAGGGAATAATCAGACGTTGGGGCAGCTGAGGTCATCTTGATTCTAGCTAGGCAGAACAACGAAACAACATTACAATGATCGCAAAATCAACCAGTAGGAGAATCATAAGAGAGGCACCAACATCAGGCAAATGAAACAGCATTTGTTGCAACTGATACAGCACACAAACTTTCTGGTGTCACAAACCACATCCATTTAGTACAGATGATCACACTTCACATCGGGATGGTTATAAATAACCAATTAAAACCACATTATGTTCATGGTCAGCCTCCTAAGGATCTCAGGGTGAGTTGCAATCCATTTTTAAAAAATGATGTAAAAGAGTGCTGGCTAGGGAATTCTGGGAGTTGAAGTCCGCACATCTTAACATTGCCAAGTTTGAGAAACCCTGATCTAAAGTGATTATATGCAAAAGGAAATAGAGCATTGTTCCATTCTTGTCTTGGTCTTTAAGAACTTGTTCACTTTGAAATTTTTGTAATGGCTGCATGACGGTGCTTCATCTTCCATGCTCAGCTAAATGCTGCCACTTAATTAGACATAAACATGAAGCACAAACCCACATACAGCTAGTCCTTGACTTGTCACCATAATAATTGAGTCCAGAATTACGATTGTAAGTCATGCCAATTGTCATCACGTGTCCTCAGGTGGTCATACATGTCATACACTTTACTTCTTTTGTGCACCGATTGTTAAGTGAACCCAGCAGTCATTAAGGAAATCCATTGTCCTCAATGGATGTTTTTTGCCAAAAACTGGAAGTAAACACCGGTTTCTGGCAATCATGGTTGTGTGAATGTGGGATGCTGCAAGTGGCTGTTATACAGGCAGAATGCTGAGCACTTAAAATGTGATCACTGGAATGGGAGCATCCATCAGAATTTTGAATCGAGGTCATAAATAAAATGGTATCATCTTTAAAAAGCACAATCTGTTGATAAAGATCTTAAAATAAGGGAAGTGAGCATTAATAACAACAGTCATGAATGATAATGCAATAACTCCAGCATCCTGAATTTAGCACCTTGACGCAATATAGGTAGTCTCCAGTTATGACCACTCCTTTAAAAATGGTTCAGAGTTATGACAATGCTGAAAAAAGTGACTTATCCCCTGTCTTCGAGGTTACGACCATCACATCATACCCACAGTCGTGTGATTGTTATTCGGGTGCTTGGCAACCTGCTCACATTTATGAGGGCTGCAATGTCTTGCCATCTTCCAACAAGCAACGTCAATGGGGAAAGCCAGATTTTCTTAACAACTCTGTGTATCACTTAAATCAGGGCTTTTCAATCAGTGGTACGGGTACCACCTGTGGTACATTGGCACCTGGCAGGTGGTACGTGACCATCCTAGAAAAGTGGTAGTGGTGGGTGGGGAATGAGCTGAACCGGTGGCAGCACCGCACAAGCCTGAGCGAGAGATGGCTGCAGCTGCAGGGCTGTCAGGGCTCAGCGGAAGCGCCAGGATCAGCGCCAGGCTCCAGCTGGAGCTCGGAGCTGATCCTGGCGCTTCTGCTGAGCCCTGAAGAAGCGCCGATCAGCTGGAATGTTGCAGCATCTCCAGGGTCTTGTGATTTACATTCAGATGCTTGGCAACTGATTCATATTTATGACGGTCACAGTGTCCCAGAGTCATGTGAAGTGACCAAAACCTGCTACAACTACCCAACAGATGGGGGAATAAAAAACAAACACCCCCCCCACCCCACCCCCGCTGCCAATCCTCAACAGAAATGCTCACAACAATGAAAACCTTGGACAGGAGGAAGAGTGCCGCCGGGTGGGCAGGCAGGTGTCTTGCTCGGCTGTGGCTTGGGAAGGGGCACTTTTTTCAGTGCCATTGTAACTTCGAACAGTCAGTAAGCAAACTGTTGTAAGTCGAGGACTACCTGTACTTCGTCACTTTTTTTCCTTTTTTTTTGTCATCAAGTTTTTGACGCCTTGCTAGGCCACTGGTGGTACTCGGATGTTGCCATATCCTAAAAGTGGTACAATGGGTGAAAAGGTTGAAAAGCCCTGACTTAAATGACTACATGGTTCACATAATGACTGTGTGGTTCGTTTAAAGACCACAGTAAAAAAGATGGTAAAATTGGGTCTGGTCATATGATCCCTGGCTTAACCATCCCATCATTTAGCAACTCAAATTGAGGTCCCAGCTGTGGTTCTACACCTACAGAAACTTTTGCCAAGGTTTACCAGTGGCAAAAATGGGATAAGTGTACGTGATAATAAACAGCCGGTGCTTTTTCAAACATGTTAATGATCTGAAAACAACTTTATTGTCTATTTCTGGCCTCTGTGTTCGGTTGCAGATGTAATTGCAGGAAATGCACCCCGGTTAGCAAATGTTTTCAAATTTTCTACCTTGAATAGACAGGAGGGGTCTTTTTTAAAGCTTGAAAGTAAAATCAGCGGTCATGTGGCCATCCCCATGGCGGAAGAAATGGTTAGGAAAAAAAAA
>NW_015387333.1:176246-197290 GCF_001527695.2 Protobothrops mucrosquamatus
ATCTGAAAACAACTTTATTGTCTATTTCTGGCCTCTGTGTTCGGTTGCAGATGTAATTGCAGGAAATGCACCCCGGTTAGCAAATGTTTTCAAATTTTCTACCTTGAATAGACAGGAGGGGTCTTTTTTAAAGCTTGAAAGTAAAATCAGCGGTCATGTGGCCATCCCCATGGCGGAAGAAATGGTTAGGAAAAAAAAAACCCCACAGCTGGCTGTAAAAGGCTGGTGAACGGAACCCGGCAACTGCTATTACTGAAACTTATAACTCCGCTCTATAATGCAGCTTTTCTAAATGAAACTTTGGTAGCACAAGTAAAAACTAACGGGGAACCTGAACTCATTGCTGGCAGCATGCCTCCCCCCCCCATCACCCCCTTATTGGTGTCTCTCGAGAGTTTTGGACCCGAGCTTTCAATGCTTTCCACTGCAAAGTTGTTTACACTGTACCGCTGTCTCAGAGTTTCCAGCCAAAACGGGCAGCAGCAAACATGAAAATAACTCCGCATCTGAACCTATAACGCCGCCCTTCTCCTCCAAGTGAATGGTGCCTTTGTGGACCCAACGATGACCTACTTTTGTAACCCAATCATCTAGTGTGGCCAGGGATCCTCTTTCTCCAACTTCTCCTTTTCGAAAGAACTTTGTTCCAAAGTTCTCATTTGCAGCTCAACCAGTCCTCCTCCTCCTCCTCCTCCTCCTTCTCTCTCTCTCTCTCTCTCTCTCTCTCTCTCTCTCTCTCTCTCTCTCTCTGTGTGTGTGTGTGTGTGTGTGTGTGTGTATCAGCTGGCTATCAATTTCTAATGCAGGATCCTTTCACTATCCTAAAGGCTACCATGGAACATTTCACTGCTGTGTCATGAGGCTATGGAGGGTCAAAGTGGAATGGGGTGGGTGGGTTGTTCCTCTTTTTGGGAGGGGGCAGCAAGGCAGAGTCAATATTATCTTAAAGCAGAGGTTAAGGGCCAAATGGCACACAAGTTAGAAGACATTTCCATTTTTGGAAGACATTTGCCTCTGGCTGTTCCTTTTAGCAAGGAGAGATTTTGCTAGCTCAGGGGTAGGCAACCTTTTATGACTCGTGGACTCTAACTCCCAGAATTCCTGAGCCAGCCATGCTGAGGGGAAAGGGAGAGGTTTCCAAGCTGAGCCATGCTGGCTCAGGAATTCTGGGAATTGAAGTCCACGAGTCATAAAAGAGCCAAGGTTGCCTACCGCTGTAGCTAGCTATTATTTTGCCACTGGTGATCCAAAATCCCCTCTCCTCAATATTCTTCCCCATCGAACTGCAACAAAGATAAATAACAAAGAAGCACAATTCAGCACATTTACTCTAAAGCAGGATTCTCAATTTTGGCAAGCTGTGTGGATTTGAATCCCCCAAATTCCCCAGTTAGCATTCCCAGAATTCCCCAGCATGGCTGGCTGAGGAATCTTGGGAGTTGACGTCCACACAACTTCAAGTTGCCAAGGCTGAGAAACACTGGTTTAAGGACAGAACCAGCCTTGCTGGAAGAAACTGCCACGGGAAGATTATTGACTGTACGCCCTTCTAGAAGCAGCTGTATGTACAACTGAGAAGTAAGCAAGGTGAAAAAAGCAAGGTTCTACATTTAGGCAAGAAAAACCAAATGCACAACTACAGCATAGGTGGCACCTTGCTCAAAAGTAGTAACTGTGAGAGGGACCTCGGAGTCCTAGTGGACAATCACCTAAATAGGAGTCAGCCGTGTGCTGCAGCTGCCAAAAAGGCCAACACAGTGCTGGGCTGCATTAACAGAGGGATAGAATCAAGATCACGTGAAGTATTAATACCACTTTACAATGCCTTGGTAAGGCCACACTTGGAATACTGCATCCAGTTTTGGTCACCGCGATGTAAAAAAGATGTTGAGACTTTAGAAAGAGTACAGAGAAGAGCAACAAAGNAGAAAACCAGATCATTAGGCCATTTCTAAACTAGTGTTCATCCTAAATAAGGTTGCTTGTACCTGTAGAAAGTATCTCATTGACTCAAGACTTTGACTCTTTTTTTTTAATGAGAGTGTCAAGTTTCAAGAGAAAGAAATATTGACATGGGCTGGGAGCAGCTCTGGACATGGGTTCCTGGATCAAGAGCACCCAATTTCCCTCCTGCCAAAGGCAGCCAGGATTCATAGGAGTTGGGGACCAAACTCCAGAAATTGGAAGCAAATTTTAAGGCTTAGATGGTGAGAAGGAAGACTTCACCTTAAAACCCAAAAGGATGCACTTGGAGGAGCAGTTGCAACTTTTGAATGCCTCTTGATTCAAAGTTCTAGTCAGGTGGCACCACTGAATAGCTCCTAGTTTATAAACAGAACCCCAAATTATCTTTTCCTTACCTAAGAACAGAACAATTCTCTATTCATTAAATGTTAGGATGGGAGAAGGAGAAGGAGGAGGAGGAGGAGGAGGAGGAGGAGAAGGAGAAGGAAGAAGAAGAAGAAGAAGAAGAAGAAGAAGAAGAAGAAGAAGAAGAAGAAGAAGAAGAAGAAGAAGAAGAAGAAGAAGAAGAAGAAGAAGAAGAAGAAGAAGAAGAAGAAGAAGAAGAAGAAGAGGAAGTAGTAGTAGTAGTAGTAGTGCATCCAGTTTTGGTCACCACGATGTAAAAAAGATATTGAGCCTCTAGAAAGAGTACAGAGAAGAGCAACAAAGATGATTAGGGGACTGGAGGCTAAAACATATAAGGAACGGTTGCTGGAATTGGGTATGTCTAGTTTAACGAAGAGAAGGGCGAGGGGGGACATGATAGCAGTGTTCCAATATCTTAGGGGCTGCCCCAAAGAAGAGGGAGTCAAGCTATTTTCCAAAGCGCCTGAAGGCAGGACAAGGAGCAACGGATGGAAACTAATCAAGGAGAGAAGCAACCTAGAACTAAGGAGAAACTTCCTGACAGAACAATTAACCAGTGGAACAACCTGCCTCCAGAAGCGGTGAATGCTCCAACACTGGAAGTTTTTAAGAAAAGACTGGACAGCCATTTGTCTGAAACGGTATAGGGTTACCTGCCTGAGCAGGGGGTTGGACTAGATGACCTCCAAGGTCCCTTCCAACATTATTATTATTATTATTATTATTATTATTATTATTATTATTATTATGAAGAAGAAGAAGAAGAAGAAGAAGAAGAAGAAGAAGAAGAAGAAGAAGAAGAAGAAGAAGAAGAAGAAGAAGAAGAAGAAGAAGAAGAAGAAGAAGAAGAAGAAGAAGAAGAAGAAGAAGAAGAAGAAGAAGAAGAAGCAGCAGCAGCAGCAGCAGCAGCAGCAGCACAGGATAATTGTGCTTTGTTTGCTCAAAGCTGGGTGGCTAGCAACTTTTAACGATCACTAGGGTCATAATTTGAGAGAAAAGTAGTACAGTCTGATATGAACCAGAATGAACATTATTTTTTTGCTATAACTTTGCTTTGAAAATGAGCAGAGTCAGACAAAAAAGCAGCAGGACCAGGAGTGACTTCCAAGTTCCTGCTGACTTCCTGCTGACTTTGCTTGTGGGAAGCTGGCAGGGAGTGTTGGAAATCACCATCACATGACCGCATGGCTGCTGCAAGGGTCACACCTTTGTGAACAAAACTGGTCTGAGCATCATGAAACATCATTAAAAGAAGCATACAAGCACACGCTGGCTGGGGAATTCTGGGAATTGAAGTCCACACATCTTAAAGTTGCTGAAGTTGGGAAACACTGCCTTAGACCCTGGGCAGATGCTGCACCCTCCACTGTCGCACTCCTTCCCAAGGCTGGTGGTGTGGTGGGCAAGCAGGAAAAAGACATTATGTAAGGTTGGATCTATTCGAGTGCAGTGGTTCTCAACCTTTTTAATGCCGCGACCCCAACCGGTCATAAGTCGAGGACTAAACCGGTCGTAAGTCGAGGACTAAACCGGTCGTACGTCGAGGACTACCCAACCGGTCGTAAGTCGAGGATTTTCCCTGCCCGGGAGCGCCGTGCATGCGTGGTTCTGCCCCCTGCGCCGGCTGAGGCATAGCTGGCAAGCGGCAGAGACGGAGCAGGCCGACCACCAGCTGGCCCAGCCCAAGGGAGGTAAGGCACCCGCCGGAAAAGGGGAAAAAATTGGCGGACAAAAAAAATGGCGGAAATGGTCGATCGACCCCAAATGGGGTCCCGACCCACAGGTTGAGAACCAGTGGAGTAGAGCCTTTTCATATAAGGAGAATACTAAGTGCGCCAGCTCTATGCACATGTATCAGTTCATTTAAACAGAGAAGAATCGGATTGGGCAAGAGAGAAATTCGTTTGTGGTGAACTCTTGAATGCTGCAATTTCAAACCAAGGCACAAGCACAAACATGCCTCAAGTCACCGTTTCCCAAATTTTGCAAGCCAGGGCATTCGTTTGAAAGAACAGTAGGGAAAAACCTACATAGAAATACTTCTGTTTTATGACCATTATACAGGCATGCATGACGTTAAAATGAACATTTGCAAGACATAGATAAAGCAGGAAAAGAACAAACAGAAACGCCTGTGTTTGGAGAGCTCAGTCCTATTGCAAGCTGCAAAAATTATAAATTTGGCAATTCAGCTTAAGTGATATTCAGTAAAGAGAAAGTGGGGGGGGAGAGCTGAAATTAAAAATGATAAGATCCTGCAATTCTCTGATTGGTCCATTTTTACATGTAGGTCACATGATTACAAAATGTACGGCTTTGGGGGGCTTCAGGCTCCCCCATTATCAATGAAGAGGCCTTCCTCTTTACTCATAGGATGGCTGTTAAAAAATCAAAGTCTCAAACTAGTATACGTAAGAATATACCAGTTTTAAAAAACTACAACAATTCAGTTGGTGGAATTCGTGTAACCCTGTTGCTATCCTAGTCAGGCCGCTTTATGACTTGTGGACTTCAGCTCCCAGAATTCCTGAGCCAGCATGGCTCAGCTTGGAAACCTCTCCCTTTCCCCTCAGCATGGCTAGCTCAGGAATTCTGGGAGTTGAAGTCCACGAGTTATAAAAGAGCCAAGGTTGCCTACCCCTGTCCTAGTGCAATAAATCTTGCTAAAGAAAACTCTGGAGAATTTTGCTAGGAAAGAATCATTTTTGATTTTAGGTAGTTAGCAAAGAGGCAAAATCCAATTTCTCCTACCTTTCCATTCAGAAAAGGACCCCAAACACTCTGCTAATATCCATTTCAATGTCAATGGGCAATAAAAAAAATCACACCCCCTATCAACCAGGCTGAAAAATGTCCATATTAGGAGCTGTTTCTTCCTCTCCCCTTTTGCTGATTTGAAGCAGCGGAATTTCAGACTCTCTACCAGCCTCCAATAATGAAGAAGAGAAGCCATCAGCAAAGAACATTTTCTCAAAGAAAAATGAAAAACTCAGCAATTCCTGCGGAACAAAGTGAATTTCCTGAATTAATTCCTGCAGGCTTTCCTGAATTCCAAGAAACAAGCACCTACTAATGTGGCAAAAAACAAACAAAAAAACCCAAACAAATAAATGGCAGTTCTTGAACTGTTCACATTGTTCTGTTTCTTTCTTGTCCAAAAGAGGGGATGGCGGCCAATTTTGATACACTGCAGTGCAACAGGGGTGTCCCAGTTGCCCCCCAATGAGGTAAAAATGCTGCAGCTATGCTCCTGGATGAGAGCATCTACACACAGAAATGAAAGACCCACTTCCAGAATGGAACGGGCCAACTGGCCGTGAGACAATTCAACAATTCAGTGTAGTTATTTAAAATAATTTTAAAAAATATTTTACTTTTTGTCATTCGCCTTTCATTCTGTCCCTCCTTTTGCATCCTGTCTTTAATGATTCTATTCTACCATTTCTTTGATATTAGTGTAACTCTTGTCCCACAGCGAGTTGACCGTAGCAAGGTGTCCCACAGCGAGTTGGCTGCGGCAAGTTGGCCACGGAAATTTGGCCGTGGTTAGTTGGCCCTGGCGAGTTATCCTAGACCCCTTCCAGAGAGATGCAGAGTCTACATCAGTGATGGCGAACCTTTTAGAGACCGAGTGCCCAAACTGCAACTCCAAACCCACTTATGCATTGTTTGGTGCTGGGTGGGTGTGGCCCATTGGGTGGGTGTGGCCCACTGGGTGGGCGTGGCTGCGGTGGTAACGGCAGACTGGGTGGGACTAAACAGTTCAATCAATCAATTCCAACTTTGCAAAATCTTTTTTTTCCCCGCAAGAAGTTGAAATTGACTGATTGATTGAACCTTTTTTTTTTTTTGCACACGGTGGCAGAGGCCTAAAGCGAAAAGGTTTTATAAAACCCAGCTGAAGGCCTAGGACTGGGGCGATGGCTCGCGTGCCCACAGAGAGGGCTCTGAGTACCGCCTCTGGCACCCGTGCCATAGGTTCGCCACCACTGGTCTACATGGACCCATACCAGAGTTGTTGTCAAACAGGAAGAGCCATCTGCTTAGCGCAACTGATTTGGAGTAGCAGACCAAGGCAGTATTCAAAGTTGAAGACCCAGCTGTACTTCCCACCTTCTGCCTCTGGTGCAGCATCTAAATAGGCTCTTTCTGTCCCACCAGGCAAGACTCAACTGCTGGTCTGGTGGGTTCCCAATGCCGGGAGGAGCCAGCAGAAGCTGCCCATCACGGCTTCAACTTGGACAGAAATGGCCTTGAACTGGTCTGGAACATCCAGTACTTGCAATGTTATTCAAGTGGCCACTTAATACACATACGTGGTCTCCGTTGTAGGTCAGCAGAGCTGGTCTGGGGACATAGAACGTTTGGTAGCTCGGGGAGAAAAATGGGTTTTCCATTCAACCATTGCAATGGAAGGACAATCCTTCAAGAGAACTGAGAAGGAGAGAGAGGACTAAGGTCTGTTGAAGGCATCACAGGAGGAAGGGAAGCAAAGAAGCAGGATAAAATATTTTTTTAAAAGCCACCAGGAGAATGAAGAACAACAAAGGTCTCCAACATTCTCTGGTTTACCAATAACATAGGTCAGGGGTAGGCAACCTTGGCTCTTTTATGACTCGTGGACTTCAACTCCCAGAATTCCTGAGCCACAATGGCTCAGCTTGGAAACCTCTCCCTTTCCCCTCAGCGTTGCTGGCTCAGGAATTCTGGGAGTTGAAGTCCACAAGTCATAAAGCAGCCTAGGCCTAGGCCAGAGGTAGGCAACCTTGGCTCTTTTATGACTCGTGGACTTCAACTCCCAGAATTCCTGAGCCAGCCATGCTGAGGGGAAAGGGAGAGGTTTCCAAGCTGAGCCATGCTGGCTCAGGGATTCTGGGAGTTGAAGTCCACGAGTCATAAAAGAGCCAAGGTTGCCTACCCCTGACATAGGTAGTCTTCAACTTACAACTATTTATTTAGTGACCATTCAGAGTTACCATGGCACTAAAAAAAGTGACTTACAAGCAATCCTTGGACTTATGATTATCACAGCATCCCCATAAACATTTAGATCAGGGGTCTTCAAACTTGGCAACTTTAAGACTTGTGGACTTCAACTCCCAGAATTCCTCAGCCAGCCCTGGCTGGCTGAGGAATTCTGGGAGTTGAAGTCCCTAAGTCTTAAAGTTGCCAAGTTTGAAGACCCCTGATTTAGATGCTTGGCAACTGGCGTGTATTTATGATGGTTGCAACACCGCACGGTCACATGATCACCGTATGTGACCTTTCCAGCCAGCTTCCAACAAGCAAAGTCAATGAGGGAAACTGGATTTGCTTAATGACCAACTGCAGGCTTCACTTAACAACTGCAATAATTTGCATAAACAAGCATGACAAAAAAAAAAGTCAGAAAATTGGGACTGACTTAATAATTAATAATTGCCTCACTTGGCAATAGCAATTCTGGTCCGAATTGGACATAAGTTGAGAACTACCTGTATGTCTTCTCCCCTATAAACAAGGGAACTAGAATGAAGAAAGGAAATTTGTTTTGGAAAAACTAGATGTGGCATTTTGTGTGAAGAGATCAAGAGCTGGAAATGTCATTTAACCCCAAAGCTTTTGAAAGGCTGCCCTATGGAACATGCCAAGTATACATAGAAGAATATTTATCTTCTTCAGCACAGCAAACACTCAAAGTGTCTGAATGTTGACTTTTTCAAAGTATAACTGTCATTTTTCACTGATTAAACAGTCTTCAGGTGCAGACCCAGCAACAAAAATATGCCTGCTATTGTTTTTTTAGTTGCACCAAGTTAAAAGGAAGAATTGAACCAATCATGCAAAATACAAAACCTGCAGGAGAAGAGCAGGCAGAACTGAGGGCTGGAGATAAATAATAATAATAATAATAATAATAATAATAATAATAATAATAATAATAATAATAATAATAATAATAATAATAATAATAATAATAATAATAATAATAATAAAAAAGTTGGAAGGGACTTGGAGGTCATCTAGTCCAACCCCCTGCTCAGGCAGGAAACCCTATACCATTTCAGACGAGTGGCTGTCCAGTCTCTTCTTAAAAACTTCCAGTGTTGGAGCATTCACCGCTTCTGGAGGCAGGTTGTTCCACTGGCTAATTGTTCTAACTGTCAGGAAGTTTCTCCTTAGTTCTAGGTTGCTTTTCTCTTTGGTTAGTTTCCATCTGTTGCTTCTTGTCCTGCCCTCAGGTGGTTTCGAGAATAGCTTGACTCCCTCTTCTTTGTTGTAACCCCTGAGATATTGGAAGACTGCTATCATGTCATCCCTCGTCCTTCTCCTCATTAAACTAGACATCGCCAATTCCAGCAACCGTTCCTTATAGGTTTTAGCCTCCAGTCCCCTGATCATCTTTGTTGCTCTTCTCTGTACTCTTTCTAGAGTCTCAACATCTTTTTTTACATCCTGGTGACCAAAACTGGATGCAGTATTCCAAGCGTGGCCTTACCAAGGCATTGTAAAGTCGTATTAATACTTCACGTGATCTCTCTGTTAATGCAGCCCAGCACTGTGTTGGCCTTTTTGGCAGCTGCAGCACACTGCTGGCTCATATTTAGGTGATTGTCCACTAGGACTCCGAGATCCCTCTCACAGTTACTACTATTGAGCAAGGTACCTCCTATACCTGTATATTTGGTTTTTCTTGCCTAAGTTAAACAGGTCACCAGCTTAGAGTCCTTATGCTGCCACAAATGATCCAAATCTAGACCCCCTTGAATTTCTTTGGCCTTTATTTAGTGGCAGTGTAATGCTGTTAGTCGACTAGGTTTTGTTTATAGGCTTGGATAAATCTTCTATGCTGAAATCTAACGGTTGGTCCTGATTCTTTGTGCCTAACAAAATCCCTGTAAATTCATTCTTAAGCAGGTACGATCTGGCCTGGTGAACAAGCGTGAGGCTTAAGGATAAATCTTTTCTGACAGCGCTAAACTAGATGCTACATATATGGTTATCTGTGGAACCATCTCACCCCAATGGGATTGGCCTCCCCAACCTGCACCAGCAGAAGGAACATGCTCCAGATCCCATTGGTCAAGGAATTCTGGCTGCTGGGATCTGGAAGAAGCGCTTTTTCTGCCATGGCTCCTGCCCTCTGGAACATCACGCCCCCCAGGTGAGAGCCACCCCCGCCCTCTTGGCCTTCCCAAAGGGGCTGAAGACCTGGCTCTGGCAATTGGCCTGGGGTTTATTCTGGATGTGATTAATGGACTAGGACAGTGATGGCGAACCTTTTAGAGACAGAGTGCCCAAATTGCAACCCAAAACCCACTTATTTATCGCCGGATGCCAGGTGGGCGCGGCTCACTGGCTGGGCGAGGTTGTGGTCATGGCAGATTGGGTGGGTGTGGCCAAGGTGGGCATGGTCACCTCAATGTTGCTCATGGAGAGGGACGCCTATGGGGAGTGGGCAGGGTTGGGGGAGATCCAGAGGGTCTCTGGCAGGTGGGGTGGTAGGCAGGAGGCTCGTCCTGAGGGGTAAGGCGAGGCAGGGTGGGGGTGCCAATTGCCGTGGGACAAGGCAAGGCAAGGCAGGGGCTGGGGTGGATGCTGCCTGACACCATCAGCCCCCGCACACAGAGGCCAACAAGCGCATGGGGACCGACGGTGTCCATCAGCAGCCACAGCCTGCCGGCTCTCGACCGGCACATTCTGGGGCTCCACAGCCCACTGCCAACAGTTCAAAGAAGCCGCCTCTGACCTGGATGGCTGGCCGACAGCTGAGGAGGCGATGCAGTGGGTCATGCCCGGAAAAGGAGAGCAAGCGAGGCCAGGAGGGATGGGACGGGGGGGGAGGGAAACCAGCCGTGCTGGGATGCATCTGGCCATGTGGGACCTCAGTGAGTTAGTGGGCGGCTGGTTGAAGAGGGACAGTTGCCATCTCCGGGGCATGGCGCGCGTGCCCACAGAGAGGGCTCCGAGTGCCGCCTCCGGCACGCATGCCATAGGTTCGCCACCACTGGACTAGGATAAGACCCTACCCCCTCTCTGTGTGCATTTTGCTCCCTTCCTCCCCATCTTTGTCAATTTTAATCAAATTTAGGGTGACTATTTACTGTTTTTATTGACTGTAAGCTGCCTAAAGTCTCTCTAGGCAGGATGGGTGGCATAGACGTCAAATAAATAAATAAACACACAGATAGTGTTTTCAGAAAATGACAGGCGCAGAAGATATTGGAAAGTTACTGAAAAGAACAGGATGCACTTGCTCAGCGATGCAAGAAAAGCACTCCAAATGTATTTAGAGATGCTCTGTGTTATAACGACAAAGTAGAACTGAAATGCTGCCTTAATTCAAACTGACAGGTCGCCTTTTCAGAGCGGATGGTCCTGAAGGCAACTAAGTCATAAGCTATTTCCCCAGCAATAACTTACGGGCGTCATGGCAATCTATCACCAGGAGACCGGATTCTAAATCTCTCAGCAATTGCTGAATGAGGCTATAAATCACCAGGGTGAAAATGACAGTGCTGGACTGACTCTAATCTAAAAGACATAAATGGTCAAATTCTAATTCTGCTGAGATTCCTGCCAGTTTGAATCTTCTCCAGCCTGTTGCCCAGGAGATGTGTTGAATTCCAGTCCCAGTTCTTCATTTGCACCAGTTATTCCAGCCTGTTCAAGAGATGGTGGCGGGAACTCTTTTTTTTTTAATACACACAGACCCCAAATTAAGCCGTGCCTTTGTTTTACTGTTTGCACGATTTACTGAACTCCGATCACCTTAGCTGAAATATTCCCTTCTACAAAGCCACTGAAGGTTTCCGTGACCTGGTAATTTTTATTTATCTAAACAAACTATTTTTTTAAAAAAACCACCACCATCCCTGCTCTTAGGCTCAAAGGAAAACAAAACCACTCTATCAATCATTAATGTAAGAGTTTCTTTGGCGTTCCTCTAACCTCACATCAATCTCGAAGTGTGTAAATGTAAGAATACAGATACTGATTAACAGTAAGAAAGTAATTATTGACCCGTCATACAAAGGTTGTCCTAACAGTTCAGATATTGTTCAATGGTTTCAACACTGAGACACATTAAAAATAGCAAAATATAGTCTCTCCTATGTCCGTGGCTGCAGATCTCCCCTTCTTAAATTTAAAATCTATATCCAGCTTTATCATGAAAAAAAACAAAACTAATTATCTGTATCTTGGCTCACCACTTAACAACTATTGTAAATTTTCAAGGGCTGCAATTCTGGGCATTATCATGATTTAGTTACTTTAATTCTATCAATTCCCCACCATCCTGAAAAGACCTTGAACAAGGTGGCAACACGGTAATCCCCAGGGAAAGAAATTCTGCCCACCCCAGAAGGGGAGGGGGATTACTCTAAAACATAAGAAGAACGGCTACAGGACTTGGGGTTGACTAGTCTAAAGAAAAGAAGAAACAGGGGAGACGTGATAGCAGTGTTGGAGTATATGAGGGGCTACCACAAGGTAGAGGGGGTCCGGTTGTTCACCAGAGCAAAAGATGAGAAACAATGGTTGGAAACTGACCGAAGAGAGAAATAACCTGGAACTAAGGAGAAACTTCCTGACAGTGAGGACAATCAACCAGTGGAACAGCTTACCCCCAGAAATCGTGGGCACTCCATCACTGGAGATTTTTAAGAAGAGACTGGACATTCACCTGTCTGAGACAGTATAGGTCAGCGGTGGCGAACCTATGGCACAGGTGCCAGAGGCGGCACTCAGAGCCCTCTCTGTGGGCACACATGCCGTTGCCCCAGCCTCGCCTCCCCCCCGCGACCCCCTCCTCTCCAGCAGCCCCCCTGAAGGATAGTCAGCCCCGAGCATGGACCACACGGAGCAGCGCAGCCAAGGACATGGCAGCCAGGCAGCGTAGACGAGACTCTGCCCTCACACCCCATCGTGCACAGTTGATGCTGCAGGGTGTGGGCAGAGGGCGTGACCGCCATAGTGCTGCTGGGCTGCCTGGGCGATCTGCGGCGGGCCCTGGAGGTGGTGAGTGGCCCTGCAGGCAGGCGGGGAATGGGGGGGCTGAGTGGGGGCGGGACAGGGGGTGGAGCGGGGACGGGGGCAGTTTTTGGGCACTCGGTCTCTAAAAGGTGCGCCATCACTGGTATAGGTTCTCCTGCTTGAGCAGGGGGCTGGACTAGAAGACCTCCAAGGTCCCTTCCAGCTCTATTCTATTCTTATTCTCTTCTAGTCTTACTCCAGCCAGCCAATCAAAATCTACTTTTGGCCTTCACATCCTACACTACAGAGAGTCCACTTTTTAAATCACCCCTTTGCTTTACGACTCTAAAAACCTGAGTTTACGCCTGTGTGTCTGTAGGTGTGCGTACATGTGAGCGAAAGAGACCGAGACTGAAACTTAAGGACCCCGCTGTGCGCTTTACAGCTAGGGTTGCCAGGTCTTGCTTCCAAAAAATAGCGGACAAGCAGGGGGGGGGGGTTAAGTAGTAAAAAAAGTAGACTGTACAGCTTTAGATTACGTACCATTTCATCATAAAGCTTTTGAATAAAAAAAAATGTCCACTATTTTGTGAAAAAAAATAGTGAACATAATGTGAAAAAAGTGGACTGTCCACTCAAATANAGGGTGAAAATGACAGTGCTGGACTGACTCTAATCTAAAAGACATAAATGGTCAAATTCTAATTCTGCTGAGATTCCTGCCAGTTTGAATCTTCTCCAGCCTGTTGCCCAGGAGATGTGTTGAATTCCAGTCCCAGTTCTTCATTTGCACCAGTTATTCCAGCCTGTTCAAGAGATGGTGGCGGGAACTCTTTTTTTTTAATACACACAGACCCCAAATTAAGCCGTGCCTTTGTTTTACTGTTTGCACGATTTACTGAACTCCGATCACCTTAGCTGAAATATTCCCTTCTACAAAGCCACTGAAGGTTTCCGTGACCTGGTAATTTTTATTTATCTAAACAAACAATTTTTTTTAAAAAAAACACCACCATCCCTGCTCTCAGGCTCAAAGGAAAACAAAACCACTCTATCAATCATTAATGTAAAAGTTTCTTTGGCGTTCCTCTAACCTCACATCAATCTCGAAGTGTGTAAATGTAAGAATACAGATACTGATTAACAGTAAGAAAGTAATTATTGACCCGTCATACAAAGGTTGTCCTAACAGTTCAGATATTGTTCAATGGTTTCAACACTGAGACACATAAAAATAGCAAAATATAGTCTCTCCTATGTCCGTGGCTGCAGATCTCCCCTTCTTAAATTTAAAATCTATATCCAGCTTTATCATGAAAAAAAACAAAACTAATTATCTGTATCTTGGCTCACCACTTAACAACTATTGTAAATTTTCAAGGGCTGCAATTCTGGGCATTATCATGATTTAGTTACTTTAATTCTATCAATTCCCCACCATCCTGAAAAGACCTTGAACAAGGTGGCAACACGGTAATCCCCAGGGAAAGAAATTCTGCCCACCCCAGAAGGGGAGGGGGATTACTCTAAAACATAAGAAGAACGGCTACAGGACTTGGGTTTGACTAGTCTAAAGAAAAGAAGAAACAGGGGAGACGTGATAGCAGTTTTGGAGTATATGAGGGGCTACCACAAGGTAGAGGGGGTCCGGTTGTTCACCAGAGCAAAAGATGAGAAACAATGGTTGGAAACTGACCGAAGAGAGAAATAACCTGGAACTAAGGAGAAACTTCCTGACAGTGAGGACAATCAACCAGTGGAACAGCTTACCCCCAGAAATCGTGGGCACTCCATCACTGGAGATTTTTAAGAAGAGACTGGACATTCACCTGTCTGAGACAGTATAGGTCAGTGGTGGCGAACCTATGGCACGGGTGCCAGAGGCGGCACTCAGAGCCCTCTCTGTGGGCACACATGCCGTTGCCCCAGCCTCGCCTCCCCCCCGCGACCCCCTCCTCTCCAGCAGCCCCCCTGAAGGATAGTCAGCCCCGAGCATGGACCACACGGAGCAGCGCAGCCAAGGACATGGCAGCCAGGCAGCATAGACAAAACTCTGCCCTTACACCCCATCGTGCACAGTTGATGCTGCAGGGTGTGGGCAGAGGGCGTGACCGCCATAGCGCTGCTGGGCTGCCTGGGTGATCTGCGGCAGGCCCTGGAGGTGGTGAGTGGCCCTGCGGGCAGGCGGGGCAGGGGATGGGGGGACGGAGTGGGGGCGGGACAGGGGGTGGAGCGGGGACGGGGCCAGTTTTTGGGCACTCGGTCTCTAAAAGGTGCGCCATCACTGGTCCCTTCCAGCTCTATTCTATTCTTATTCTCTTCTATTCTTACTCCAGCCAGCCAATCAAAATCTACTTTTGGCCTTCAGATCCTACACTACAGAGAGTCCACTTTTTAAATCACCCCTTTGCTTTATGACTCTAAAAACCTGAGTTTACGCCTGTGTGTCTGTAGGTGTGCGTACATGTGAGCGAAAGAAACCGAGACTGAAACTTAAGGACCCCAAGCTGTGCGCTTTACAGCCACCCCCCAACCTATCCGAAAGCCACAACCTGCACAGATGGAAGAGCTCAGACTGGGGGGTGGGGTGGGGAGACACAATTTTAATCACCGCCTAATTTGCCTAATGAATTTACGCTGCCCAAACCCAAACTTCTGGGGACCATCCACGGCCTCTTTGGGGGATCCGCTTTAAAAGAGTTTAAAAAGCGGAAAAGTGGGATATTTATTTATTACGGGGGGGGGGGGGGAAGCCCTTGTAAAGATTTCTCCAATGTAAAACTGCCGCTGTTGGGAGGCGTAGTCCGAAGTCCTCGGAGAGTCCCAAATCGGGGCCGAACGGCGGGGGCCGGGGGGCCTGGAGTCCGACCCACCTGTGGCCCCCAGATGGAGAAGGCCGGGAGCGGGGCAGGCAGCCCAGCGCGGGCTGGGCTGGGCAGGGCAGGGGGAGCCTCTCAGGCCCCGCAGCCCTCCCGCCCCTTCTCCGGGAAATCCAGCCGCGAAGGGGCGGCGGGGCAGGGACACGCGCGCGGCCAAGCCGGGGCAGCGAGCGCCTGGGCGGTCCGGCAACCGTGGCGCCCCCCGGGCGGGTCGGCGGGCAGGAGCGGGGCGCGCGTGTCCCGGCGGCGCTGGCCCCTCGGAGCCCTCCGCCCTCGGGGATGGCCGGCCCTCCGCGGTGGGGACTCACCTTCTCCCGGACAGGGCTCCTAGCGGCGCGCCCCGGAGCGTCTCCTCGCCCCGCTCGTCTCCATCGGCCGCCGCGCCTCTCCGGGTGCGCCCCAGCCGGCCGGCCCCTCCCCGGGCGTCCAGGTGATCCGGCGGGCTGGGCTGGGCCAGGCGGGGACCAGCCCGCTTCCTCCTCCGCCCCGGCTGCTGGGCGAGAACGAGCGAGGCGCAGCTCCGGTTGTTCCCCCAAGAGGAGGAAGGGGGAGCGGGTCGTGCGCCCCCCGTTATCTCCGGGTCTGGCGCCCGGTGGGCAGGGAGAAGAGCGCTGGGGAGCCTGTGCGGAGGCGCCTCTCTCCGTCCTTCGCTGCGAGGCTGCCGCAGGGCTGCAGGAGGCAGCGATCTGCTCGTTTCCCTTCGCCCTCTCCGCCCCGCGGAAGAGTTGGACTTATTCAAATGTCCCCAAAGCAGCTGTGGGAAGTTAGCCCAGAGAAGGAAATATTAAAAAGGCAGAAAGAAAGATATTGTTCACCAAAAGGATTTTTAAAAGGCATTTTTTGAAAAGCAGAAACCAAACCTGGCCTCATCTCTTTGCCCAAAGCGGTAGCTAGTCTTATACATATGCAGATGTGGAACCATCAGGAAGTTTGGAGCCAGGGATCTCAAGACAAAAGAAGCTCTTAAGAGTCATAAGCCCCATCACCTGGGAAGCAGGATATGATAATGGGATTAAACCACAGATATCAAAGCCTAGAAAAACACTCAGAAATAGCCTCAAAGTTCATGCCACAGGAACAGGAAACTATTCCAAGCAGGGCTAGAGGGTATAAAAAGACCTTCTGCCCATGTCCTCCCTCTCTTTCTTCTCCTCTGCTGCTTCTTGCATGGACCATCTGTCTTCTGCAATAAACTGTAACCTTCTTCCCAAAGCAGTCGCCATGTTTGCTTATTTATTCCCAGCTTGGATGAACCAGGATGAAGACTTACTTCTAACACAGCAGTGCGTAATTTGGCCAAGCGTGGAATCACCCAGGAGCCCCACAGCTGTATCATCTTGGTTCTACCCAGATGGCTTCTTTTTTTGTTTTGTTTTTGCATGTCATCTTGAGGACTAGTCTGCGAATGACCAGCAAAATTTAAACACACACACACATACACTCAGAAGTAAATTTTACTTTACAAGTACGAGGGCCAGCCTTGGAATGGGTGAAGGAGTGAAACGGGATTGTTAAAAGTATCTACAAGAGAGTTAGGCGCCTTTCTGCTGTAGTTTCTGCTGCAGGAGTCCCCAGATGTTTGCAGCAAGAGGACATAAAAGTCACTTCCCCATTTCCCAGGGAAACCTGTAAGGAGATAAATCATCGGCTTTGCCCAATGAACAGGTGGAAGAAACTTCCCTGGCTTCCAGTTCAGGTGTGGCTGGGTGCAGTTCCTAGGTAGCCACGGAGGCCACAATCTCCCCAGGTGTGACTGGGTGCAGTTCCTAGGTAGCCACGGAGGCCACAATCTCCCCAGGTGTGGCTGGGTGCAGTTCTTAGGTAGCCACGGAGGCCACAATCTCTCCAGAGGACGGACACATAATTTTAAAGGGCCTCTGGAGGAAAGCCCTCAGCAGGGAGACAGCTTCTGTTGGGTGAATTACCCCCTCCAGCCCCTACCAACGGCCACGGCTCGTCAGTTTGGTTGTGCCTGGATAGTTGTCCAAATCGGAGCATGGGCCCGGCAATCACAGACTTCATATAACTTAAAGAGAAGCCACGTTTTCCTTGCCTAAGAATGGTTAAATAAATTATATCCAACTCAAAGTTAATTTAGGCTTAATACAACCTTCTCTGGAGGTGCAGTGGCTCAGCTAATCAAGGAGAGAAGCAACCTAGACCTAAGGAGAAACTTCCTGACAGTTAGAACAATTAACCAGTGGGACCACCTGCCTCCAGAAGCGGTGAATGCTCCAACACTGGAAGTTTTAAAGAAGAGACTGGACAGCCATTTGTCCGAAATGGTATAGGGCAGGCATGTCAAACTTGCGACGTCATGTGATGTCACGCGATGTATCGGAGCTTTTTTTGCCATTGCCGGCAATGGGGTGAGTGTGGCTCCGGTATGATGAAACTGGCCCACGGGCCGGCAGTTTGACATCCCTGGTATAGGGTTTCCTGCCTAAGCAGGGGGGGGTTGGACTAGATGACCTCCAAGGTCCCTTCCAACTTTATTATTATTATTAGCAGTTAAAGATGTTGGGCTTGTCAGATGGAAAGCCGAGACCCAAGCGCTGCACAATGAGGCGAGCTTTTGTTCTCGTCCCAGCTCCTGCCCATCCAGGAGTTTGAAAGCATGCAAATGCAAGTAGATAAATAGGTACCATTTTTTCCATGTGCCTGAGCGTATGTATGGTCATGCTGGCCACATGACCATGGAAAGGGTCTTCGGACAATACTGGCTCCCTCCGCTAAGAAATGGAGATGAGCTCGCCCCCCCCCCAGAATCGGCAACAACCAGACAGGGGAAATCTTTACGCTTACAACCTTCTCCAATTTGGATGGTCCCAGCATAGGTGTCCAGCACAGGCTATGATAAGGCCACGTGTCATTCACGTGCGACCATTGTGTCATTTTTTTTGTGTGTGGTATGTTGTCATCTCACCATTGATGCCACTTCCCTTGAGCAGGCATCCCTTAGCAAAGGATGTGTTGGCTAAGAATTCTGGGAATTGAAACCAATACATTGGGAAGGTACGGCATTGGTTCAAGTCCCAATGGTGGGAGGTGGGCTTAAAGAGGTTGTGGGATGCCAGCTCACAATCTCTTTGTGTTGTGGGAGACTTCATGCTTTTCTGTTTAGATCATATTCATTACTTGCAAAGATATGTACAAGGCAGCCTTGACTTATGAAAGAAACAAGAGCCTGATCATTATGGTCATAAGTTGTGATGGTTGTAAAGTGGATCATCACGCGACTGGCCCAATTTTACAATTTTGTGTTGCAGCAGTCATCAAGTGAATGCATTGTTCACTATGGAGCATTTTGACCCAGAACTGGAAAACACCATAATTGCCAAGCACCCAGAATGCAGTCAAACAACCAAGGGGTAGTGATGATGGTGGTTGTGGCCATCACAACATTGGGACCACATTTTGGGGGTTCCGTTCACGGCTATAAGTGACCTGTGGTGAGCATCCATGTTCTTCCTGGTGGCCTTTCAAACACGGCTTCTCTTTGAAACTGATCTTGATGCTGCTGAAAACAGGACCTCCCCCCACCCCCAAAGGTCAGAATTGGATTTTTTTTTAAAAGCAACAATTAAAATGCACTTTAAAACACACATACTGGCAATTCTTCTCAGAAACTACATTTTAATGTAGTAGGAGGGACCAGGTTAGTCTATTTATCCAAACATTTGAAGGAAGCTGCTAACATATTTTCAGGTGGACAATTTTTTTTTATTAAAAGACATGAGTTTTGCTTCTGGTTTTCAACATGGACTCATTTTGAAGACAGGAAGGGCTGTAGGGCACACAATATTAGTTTCTTCGGCCTTCTGACTCCCTCCTACACAACCCGAGTCCTGCACAAGCAGTTTAACTCTCTGCTGGCTTGCGGCCTTCCACCAAAGGACTACGTTCTACATTTAGATGAATGGGCCTATTGATTGAGCTTCTCCTCGGCCTAAGGCGGAGGGACGACATGGCCAAATTCTCTTTTCGTTTATTGCTGAACTAATGCCCCTTCCTGCAGATTTAAAACAAGCATGTTTGCCCACAAGCTATTTTTACTCTCTGTGAGTAGGGAGCTTTCTTTTTCCACAGAGAGCTGCTGCATTCCACATACTATACCATCTCTCTTTCTCTCTCCCCCACCCCAAAGGCATCCAGTCCAGCAAAAGCTTATGAGTTGATTTTGTGGAACGTTTATAAAAAAGGGGTGGGGAACTGTCAGTTTAGTTTTTTTTTATTTTTCTCTTCTTTAATGGAAATGAACACCCAGAAAAATACGGCATACTCCATTTAATCCTCCAGGGAAAGATGGAAGGCCAACGAGGTCCAGGCAGAAGAAGAACATCGTGGCTTCAAAATCTAAGGGATTGGTTTGGACAAAACTCAGGAGCACTTTTTCATGCGGCTGCTGATAAAAACAGGATCGCCAACGTCCGATAACGGATATAGAAGAAGAAGAAGAAGAAGAAGAAGAAGAAGAAGAAGAAGAAGAAGAAGAAGAAGAAGAAGAAGAAGAAGAAGAAGAAGAAGAAGAAGAAGAAGAAGAAGAAGAAGAAGAAGAAGAAGAAGAAGAAGAAGAAGAAGAAGAAGAAGAAGAAGAAGAAGAAGAATGGAAATGAAAGATCTCTCATAAGTCAAGCTCAAAATCCTGTTATGGACATGTCAATGATTTTTTTTTAAATAATTGATTTCTTTGTTTTGCTTTTCTGGTCCCCACCCCGATATTTCCAGTCTAGTTTAGTTTCCTGATTATAGTCCAGTGTTTTTCAAAGTTAGTAACTTTAAGATGTGTGGACTTCAACTCCTAGAATCCCCCAGTTGGCACAGCAAACACTGGTAGCCTCACATCCAAAGAGGAATATTGAAACCTTCACAAGGTTTCCTTCCTGGCATGCAAGTCCAAAGTTTATTTGGAGCTGTGCAGGGGTATTCATTTCTGTTCCTCATCCAGGTGGCCTGGGCAGCTCCATTTCACAAAAGACTCTTCCACCTTGTTTATTTTCACAAACATGAATACAGCCATTTATTTATTTTTTTAACTGCAGAAGAAGCTTAGCAGTTTGCTGGCAAAATAATATCATAATACCCTTGAAATACAACAAGAGCTATGTGTGACTAAACAGTAAGTAAATATTTACAGTTCTGAAAGGAAAAAAAAACCTGTCATAGTCAAAGGGACCCAAAGTTTGTAAGATTTATATAAGGCCTAAATCAGCCTTGACTGTTTAATGATTTGCAAGACTGCCCCTGCTTATCCCTTTAATTGAATTGCGTTAACTGGGAAAACAATTGCATTTCACAATGGCAGACTCCACATCTGAATGATTTTGTCAATTGTTCATTCAGATTCTCTTTATATACTGTACTGGCTGTACAATGAAGCCCTACTAATACACAAAAGCAAAGATATGCAATATTTTTTTTAAAAAAAAACCCAAAAGCATTGAACATCTTCCTGCTGCAGCTGTTAAAAGACATGATTTTATTTTGTCCTTTATGAAGACTGGATCCCTTCCTTGTATTGACCTTGAAACTTGCAAAATACTGATCTTGCAAAATTCTGAACTAATTAACCAACTACAGCTTCAACAGCGCTGATAACTCTGTTTCCTGATCAGCCTAAATAGAAATAAAAAGATCACAGAGTTTGTTGAAAGATAATACAGATCACATCACCTGGCTGGAAATATTATGCATTTCCGTGGAATATGTTAAGCCCTTACAAAGCATCTGAAGGACAGAGAGAGAATATACAAAATTGTATCAAATCATTGTCTAAAGCAGTGGTTCTTAACCTTTTTGAACGAATTGCCCCCTTGAGCCAATGAGGAAGTTGTCATC